>NC_134499.1:9023754-9223754 GCF_040206685.1 Ascaphus truei
TCTGATTGCCTATGGAAGTCAACATCTTTAGAGCAGTTTCTTTTAAGTCTCATAAACTGCCATTTTGGTATTCCTTTTATGAGTGACCTGGGGTGGCAGCTGTCTGCTCTTAGATAAGTGTTTCGTGAATTTTCCTTTCGAAAAATATCTGTGTGGATAGTCAAGGAGTGATCAATATATAATAATAAATCTAAATATTTAAGTTGATGGTGATCAAAAGAAAATGTGAACTTTAAACCATACTCATTATTATTAAGTGAATTTATAAATAATAACATAGTGTTAGTATCACCTTCCCAAATAAAAAGAAGGTCGTCTATAAAACAATGATAAAAAACAATGTGATCCCTAAACGGGTTCCTATCTCCAAACACGTGGAACGACTCCCACCATCCCATGAATAAGTTTGCATAGGATGGGGCAAAGCTGGTACCCATAGCAGTTCCACGTGTTTGGAGACAGTAAACACCGTCAAATAAAAAAAAATTGTTTGTTAATTAAAAGTGAATGGAATCCAAAATAAAACTCCCCTGTGCTGGTGATAAATCTGAAGTGTCCAAAAAATAACATGAAGCTGCCATCCCCAGGTCATGTTTAATGATAGTATAAAGTGATGTGACATCCATAGACAACCAGATGAACTTGGGCTTCCAAGAGAAACCTTGTAACTGATTAATCAAATCAACACTGTCCAAAATATTGGACGGAAGAGCTAATGCCAGGGGTTGTAGATAGTGATCCACGTACCGTGAGAGACCATCTCCCAAAGACCCAATGCTAGAGACTATTGGCCTCCCTGGAGGAGAAACCAACGTCTTATGGATCTTTGGGAGATGGTGAAACACGGCCGTGGTGGGAAATGGATTATATAAGAACTCAATCTCATTAGAATCTAATACACCCAAAATTTTTCCTTTCTCTAAGTGTTCCTTTAAATCAGACATGAATGAACATGTGGGGATGGCAGGAAGTACAGCATAGGAGACAGCATCATTAAGTTGGCGTTTAGCTTCCTTGTGGTAGTTGCTCCTATGCTGTACCACTACCGCCCCACCCTTGTCCGTATTCTTAATGATTACTTGTTTATTTAATTTTAAGTCTTTTAACGCTTTGGCCTCACCTTTTAGTTAAGTTATTAGTCAAGGGTTTATTAGATTTTACAGAGAACGTGTAACCTGAAGCCAGGATAGACAGACCTCTTTCTACCATTTTCTCAAAAGTTGTTATTGTATTACCCTTGACATAAGTTGGGTAAAAACTGGATTTGTTTTTAAACCCTGAGGCTTTCCTCTCCAATAAATCTTAGTAGTCATATTGAGAATCCTGATCTAGGAGCAACTCATTCAAATCCTGCAAATGGCAGAACTCTTTAAAGGAAAAAACATTTTCACATATATCAATAACTTCAGGAACATAGGAACTGTAAAAAAAAACCCACACCTGGTGCAGAGTGAACATCACCTGTGTCTTGTATGTCAACATTTTTCTTAAAGAATTTATTAAGAGTTAATTTTCTAATGAATTTGTGAATTTGTGTTATTATTATGTAATAGACTATTGGTCTTTTGAAATCATCATGTTCCTGCTTTGTGAAATTAACATATACCTAATCTCTTCACATTTAAGTGTTTATTGTTCTTTGGAGTATTCAAATGTTGACCTTTCCCCCTTCCCTTTGGATAAACCTAAGATCACATATGACCATTATTGATTCCATACTTAGGCGATTCCCCCTTCTCTTTTTTTATTTTAGGGTTAATCTCTGGTCTATGTGCTTAGTAATCTTAAAGGAAAGAGGGGATAAATGATTAATTAACATTTAACAATTGTGTGAATCTATTTTGTGCCCCCCTGGTCTTGCAAATGTTCTGTGTGCAACTGTGCTATTTTTGTCAATTTTTAATATTCATGCCATTTAGGACATAGTTAAAATTCCCCATGGGAATTAATGTATTAGTATTTCTTTCACAATTTTGATTAATAGCACTTTATACATATGTTTATGTTTTTAATTTTAAGCTGTAATTGTTATTAATATTCTTTTTTTTAAGTTTATTATTAATGTTAGTCCTTATGTAGAATGTTTGTTCTCTATATTTTGTTGTTTATCTTTGCACTAAGGTTTAAGAAGCCCTTTTTTGTTGTCATGGATGTTTTTAAATGTCAGTTTAATAAAGTTACAATTGTTCCAGAAGTCAGTGCACCAATCAGAGCGCACTACCTGTTTGCCCATACTCATTGCCTTGTATTTGCAGACATGTGAGGTCTAATAAAGTTTAGTGTATTGATGTGATCCCAATGGCCAATTGGGACACATCCTAATAGGTGCTGCTTTCTGATTGGTCGTGATAGCACGATTAGTGCTGTATTATAAATTGGAGCTTTTTGGGTTGTTCTGTACACCTTGATAAAGGGCATTTTTGCCTGAAATGCGTTGGTGGACCCCTGCTGTGGCCTAGGGGGGACTCTTTTGTCCACTTTTTATGTAATACATCTATTTTTTTGTTGCTAAAAACCGTGAGCCTCCTTCTGTTACTTTGGGCAGTGCACTGCCTTATTTTCCTACCTGTTCCTGCCATCCCCTGGGAGATTGCACGCCTATGAAGATTCTGAGGTTGGATACTCCAGGAGAAACTGAGTGAGTTCACTTTGTGGGTAGCTGTACCCCTTTTTTCTCTCTGATATATGGGACGTTGGTCTGTACTATTTATTTATGGTGCCGCTGGCATTAGGTACTAGTCCCCTAACCCTATTAGGGCTTCGTTATGCTATATGTTTACATTGAAGGAGTTTATCCTAAACCTCAGTTTATTATGTAAAACAGGACTTGTTTTTTCTGATGCACTGGCTTTCTACACAACCTACTATACTCCTTTATATACTGACCATATATGACAGTGCCTTCCAAACTTTGTTTACCTTTGGGTGTCCGTGACGACGTCTATTTCACCGGACACCTTTCTATTGGCTGACTTCTCTAGCTGCACCCATGCTACAGGGTATATCTGATACACTGAAGCAGCTATATGTGACTCCTCCCCCCGGAAGAAGCGCGACTCGTCACGCAAACCGCGCGTTCGGGTGTAGTGACGTCACGCCGGTGACGCTCACGAGCGAGACAGAGATTGGAAGTTTAGAGCCACTGGGAGACACGGCTGTATTGGGGCTGTGTTTATACTGTATATACCTTCCATGGCTATTGTGCCTTTCAGCGCATTCTAAAGCTCTGTATATTTACCAGCATATACTACTGACTGTGCATATATCTATTTGGGTGTACCTGTATGGATCAATCACTCCTACACCATAGATACTCCATCTGGCCCCTAAACAGATAATTATAGGGACATTATTGTTCCCAGCCGCTGCATGCACCTTGCCTAATGCCGATGGCCTCCCGTGGCTGCATACAGCAATCTGCTTGCTAGGGGTATTTATATTGAGGCCCTCCGGCTCCTACCCTGGCCCTACTACCTCCTTCCACATTGCTATTGGAAATACGATCATTCACCCAGTAGCCCAAGCACGCTGCCTAGGGGTCACACTTGATTCCTCTCTCTTTCTCCTCTCATATTCAAAACGTTTCTAACACTTGTCGCTTTTTCCTCCGCAATATCACAAAGATACGCCCTTTCCTCTGTTACTCAACTGCTAAAACTCTGACTCAGGCCCTCATTCTCTCACGTCTCGATTACTGCAACCTCCTGCTGTTCGGCCTTCCTACCTCTCACCTGTCTCCCCTACAATCTATCCTAAACGCTGCTGCCAGAATCACTCTACTCTTTCCTAGATCTGTCTCCGCATCTCCCCTCCTGAAATCCCTCTCCTGGCTTCCGATCAAATCCCGCATCTCACACTCAATTCTCCTGCTCACTTTTAAAGCTTTAAATTCTTCTGCCCCTCCTTACATCTAAGCCCTAATTTCTCGCTATGCACCATCCCGACTCTTGCGTTCTTCTCAAGGATGTCTTCTTTCTACCCCCTTTGTATCTAAAGCTCTCTCCCGCCTTAAACCTTTTTCACTGACTGCCCCACACCTCTGGAATGCCCTTCCCCTCAATACCCGACTAGCCCCCTCGCTATCCACCTTTAAGACCCACCTTAAGACACATCTGCTTAAAGAAGCATATGAATAGCACTGGATAATCATGGACACATGACACATAAAGCTTGGCCCCCTGCAGACGCACTTACTAGTATTCCCTCCTACTGTCTCTGTACGTTCTCCCTACCTACCAATTAGATTGTAAGCTCCTCGGAGCAGGGACTCCTTCCTTAATGTTACTTTTACAGTATGTCTGAAGCACTTATTCCCATGATCTGTTATTTATATTATTTGTTATTTATATGATATGTATTACTACTGTGAAGCGCTATGTACATTTATGGCGCTATATAAATAAAGACATACAATGCAATACAATTTTCCCGACCAGCCTTCTCAGCTCTGGGGATTTTAATGACATTTTGTTATCACTGTATATAATTATCACGTTTTTCAGCGTTCTCGTTTACTATTAAAATGTTATTATTTTTGTTTTTAACAATTAGAACGTACAGTTCCGCTCACCCTTTAATGCATATGGACTAGGCAGGGCTGTGTAAAGTGGGGCCGGAGGATTTTAAGGGGGGGGCGTGGTGGCTACAGAGGTCCCGCTCTCTCCCCCAGGGCATTTAAATGAAATGCCGACTGGCCGATGTCTCTGCAGCTTCTCCTACCTGATCTTCGGCGACGCATCGCCATGGCAACCGGCATCAGATGATACCGTGGGGTCACGTGACGTTGTGTTGCCATGGCAACGTGATATCACATGACACCGTGACGTCATTTGACGCCGGAGCCGAGGAGGAGGGGGGTGCGAGCCGGGAGGTAAGCAGTCAGGAGGGGGCGCAGGTTAAAAACTTTGTGCACCCCTGGACTAAGGAGTATGTTCAGCCTACTTTTCTGGGGATATTTGTATGTCATTACCCTATATTTGACTCCCCTTCAATTTTGACTCGACTCCAATCTAAATGATTTGTTAATTGGTTTGCAATTAGAGATATTTGTAGCAGAATCCCATGTATGTTCTTTTTACCTTTTTAGATACCGTTTTGTGTAATAAAAGATATGACAGACCAGAGGGGCTTCCTGTTTGCACTTGTGTTTTAGCAGAAGTGTATATGTGACCCTATAAACCTCCTTCACACCCGGGCTTGGCAGCGTGACACTAGTGCAGCGTCCTGGGGAAGAATCACTGAGCTGTTGGCAATAGATACAACGGATAGAAAAGACACTACACATAGGTTGGATTAAAGAGAGTATTTTATTGAAATAATTAATCTCTTTGCTGGTAGGGGCCTGCAGCACATTGCAGAGCGATATAGTAACACGCAGAGCAATGCATTGCAGGCCCCTCCGGCAGCAAAGGGATGAAGACCAATGCAGGGTGTATAAAGATCTCACTGATAATTCATGCACAAAGGGCAGTTTGTTGCTGTGATCCAGAGGAAGGCGAAACATAACCCCTGCTGTGCAATGGGGGAAAAAAATTCCTTCCTGACCCCATTAAATGGCGATCGGATGGTCCCTGGATCACTGCTTAGTGAGATCAGATGGAGCAGCACAGATCAGCGTTGTTATACACAGGGGCACACCCAGTATATAGAGATGCGGGTGATGGGGCCCTTGTGCCCCTGTGTATAACTCACCTGCTCCCCCATCTCCCTGCATATCTATCCCATTCACCCCTTTTCCTCCCGCATATCTCGCAGGGCCGGCCGTCAATTAGGCGGTCGCCTAGCGCGCAGAGGTCCTAGGGGCGCGTTAATAATCATTATTATTTTTTCCTCTTATTATTTTTTTAAATTTATTTATCTTTTTTTTTAAATTATTTTTCTTTTTTTTTATATGCATTTTGGCGCCTTTTATTTTTATTTTGCGTTGCGCTGGGTGCGGTGGCGCCCCCTGCAGCCCCGATAGCTACGCCGCTGTTTATTATTTTATTTATCTTATTATTTTTTATACAACTGGGGCACAAATATAAAGTTTAGCCTCGGGCGCATGTAACCCGTGCACCGGCCCTGCTCCTGGCTTTCTCTCACCCTCTCACGCTCAATATCCCTATCTCCCTCTAGTACCTGCCCCTCACGCCCAATATCCCTATCTCCCTCTAGTACCTGCCCCTCACGCCCAATATCCCTATCTCGCTCTAGTACCTGCCCCTCACGCCCAATATCCCTATCTCCCTCTAGTACCTGCCCCTCACGCCCAATATCCCTATCTCCCTTTAGTACCTGCCCCTCACGCCCAATATCCCTATCTCCTTCTAGTACCTGCCCCTCCCGCCCAATATCCCTATCTCCCTCTAGTACCTGCCCTGTCCCGCAGCCTAACTGCTCTTATGTGCCTCTCCTGCGGTCAAACCATCTTCTCAGGGCCCCTAGAATCCCCCTGTTTCTGCGGCCTGGCCCCTCTGGTACCTGCTCCTGGGATCTTCTCAGGGCCCCTAGAATACCCCTATTTCCACATCCTGGCCCCTCTAGTACCTGCACCCGGGATCTCCCCAGCCTGAGGAAGGGGAAGCAGCACGCCTCTCCATACCTCTCGTCTTCCACCTCGTCACCCCACTTGTCGTCCGTTTCGTCCTCCATGAAGCCCGCCTCATTGTCCGCCTCGTAGCCCGCCTCGTCCACTTTGTAGTCCGCCTCGTCCCCCGCCTTGTAGCCCGCCTCGTCGTGCTGTAGTACAAAGGGCACCACCTTCGTGTGTCTCTTGTGTCTCCGGACCTGCAGGAGACATGAAGTGTTTGTAACCAGGGACAGTGATACTCTGTATCGCAGGAGCTCCTGTGCCACTTATACCTAGGGTCGCCAGGTGGCATCTCCAAAAATACTGGACTCAATGGTGAAAGGTGCGTCAGGTCACTATGTCCAGGGAGGAAAATACTGGACACATACATGTCCAGTATTACAGTACCGCTCATTCTTTACTGGACAGTGTCCAAATACAGGACAGTCCAGTTCAAGACCGGACACCTGGCAAACCTACTTAT
Organism: Ascaphus truei; assembly: GCF_040206685.1. NCBI lineage: Eukaryota > Metazoa > Chordata > Amphibia > Anura > Ascaphidae > Ascaphus > Ascaphus truei. Next base: position 9,030,789 of record NC_134499.1, read on the forward strand.
ACCCCCCTCCCCAGTACCCAGTTATACCCACCTCCCCAGGCCCAGTACTCGGTTATATGCCCAGGCCCAGTACCCCATTATACACCCCTCCCCAGGCCCCGTTATACCCCCCAGGCCCAGTATCCCATTATACACCCCTCCTCAGGCCCAGTACCCCATTATACCCCCATTCCCAGGCCCAGTACTCGGTTATATGCCCAGGCCCAGTACCCCATTATACACCCCTCCCCAGGCCCCGTTATACCCCCCAGGCCCAGTATCCCATTACACACCCCTCCCCAGGCCCAGTACCCCATTATACCCCCATTCCCAGGCCCAGTACCCCATTATACCCCCAGGGCCAAGTACCCCGTTATATACCCCTCCCCAGGCCCAAAACTCCATTATATGCCCCTCCCCAGGATCCTTTACACACCCCCTCCCCAGACGCAGTACGCCCTACGGTGGAGGTGTAATGTCACATGGCTAGTGGAAAGTTTCCCAGAGAAGGTGTCCATGTGTCACAGCTGTTTCATGACCTTGGATGAGAAGTCTCCCTACTCTCTGCCTTTCCTTTCTCTCTCCTGTCAGTCCCTCTCTCCCCCTTTAATCTTATCTCTTTTATTTATCTCCGTCTCTCTTTATTTTTGTTTATATGTATTTCTCAAATGTAATAGGGGCACAAACCTCAGATTTGGGGAACGCTCCCATCGCATGAGACCCGAGGAAACAGGGACCCACTAACCTTCATTAAAACATCTCCAGCAGGTTCTGTATTATTACACTGTAAAGTGTTACAGACTTTTCCATAAATAGTGTCCTGTACAATAGCTAATAGCACCGTATGTGCGGCAGATTCACAGCTCCGCCATTCCCATTTACCCGTGAAGGTTTGATTCTTGCGACTTCCTCCTCCTCACTGTACTGCTCCTCCCACGCCAATGCCCATGCCTGTGATACAGAGGATAGTAATGTGATCACATGTATTCCTCACTCCTATACATGTCCTGGTGCTGTATGGGGGGTTTGACGGTTAAGCCAATTGTCCACAGCACCCAAACAGTAACAATCTTCACAACCCAACGTTGCTTCGCAATGTTAGCAACGCTTCGGAGTAATAGACTCCTTCAAGGCCCATTCCCACGTGACCAGGGCCACCGACATATATATTGTAGTGTGTGTCTGTGCTGCTACAAGATTATCAATGTGTGTGTATTTTAGTGGGAGTGTGTGTGAATATGACTGATTGTGCATTTGTATTTTAGGAGCAGGAACCTGTTGGTACTCCGTTCCTGCAGTTTTTTAGGAGCAAGAACGTGTTTGTGTATAGGTGTGTGTGTATATATAGGACTAAAACGCTGTGCTGCTATCTCTCTCTCTCTCTCTCTCTCTCTCTCTCTCTCTCTCTCTCTCACTCTCTTGCTCTATCACACACACACCTACATACACACACACACACACACATTCACCTATACACACACACCTACCAACACACCTTTTTTAGGACTCCAGCACTGTAGCAGTGAGAGTCTTAGCAGATACATACAGATACAGCGAGACATGAAGAGACACAAGATACACTCAAAAGGAACATGAAATATGACAGATCTAGTATAACAAGTGACAGACATGCGCAGGGTTAATAAGAAAAGAGACAGTCGGATACACACAGAGAAGTGATCATATAGATAACCTGTATTGGTGACAGAATCAGGACAAGTTCCAATAAAAGCCAGACACGCTCCGGGTAACAATGTTTTATTTAAGCACCTGGAATCTTGTCCCCTCCGCCTGCAGTTTGGGAAAAGCTGAGGTTTTGGGATCTAAGTGTGTGGGGTTCTCTGTGTCTGGGGAGAGCCCTAAATGTACTCTCTGTGTCTGGGGAGACCCCGAAATGTTCTCTTTTTGTCTGGGGAGACCCCTAAATGTACTCTCTGTGTCTGGGGAGATCCCGAAATGTTCTCTCTTTGTGTCTGGGGAGATCCCGAAATGTTCTCTCTTTGTGTCTGGAGAGACCCCTAAATGTTCTCTCTTTGTGTCTGGGGAGATCCCGAAATGTTCTCTGTGTCTGGGAGACCCCTAAATATTCCCCAGTGTAGCTCGCTTCAAAATAACCCAGAAAAGTAGCCTTGAACCCTCGGTGACCGGCGCTATAACCAGAGGGACTTGGCTCCCCTTACCTGTGAGTGTGGACTGTGTCCCCACCCCCCTCTGGCAGTGAGAGTGACACGGCAGGGGGAAGGGCCAGGGAGGTTAGAATTAGACAGAGGCGGGGGCGCGGGGTCAGTCTGCGCCCTGCCATGAGCTTCCCGCCCACCCTGCCCTTTATTGTGAATACTGGTAAATATGTTGGTTGTACGTGTTTAAAATAAAAAAAGAATAAATAAACAATGAAAATGAATAACAGAAATAAAATAAAAGGTGGCTGGGAGTGGCGAGTGGGCGCGGCTCATTTACACGTGCGTTCCTGGGGCCAATTCTCGCCAGACGGCCGGGGCGGGGCCCGGCTAGGGGGCAGTTACGGGCCACTGGATCGGGTACCTTTGGCCTTTACCCAATAAGCGAGCACTCTGGCAGGGGGTGGCACTTTTTAGGTTAATTGCTGTTTTAATAAAAAGCCGCGGCCTCACATCGCCAGACCTCGTGTTTGTGGTTATTTATGTATTGGTTATGGTGGGGTTTGGGACGCCAAGTGTAGAAGGGAAGGAAGGGGGAGGGGGGAGGGGAAGTGGGGAGGGGGTAGGGGGAGTGGGGAGGGGTAGTGGGGAGGGAGGAGGGGTAGTGGGGAGGGGGGAGGGGAGGGGGGAGAGGTGTCTCACAGTCTCCGAGGTCACGTTTCTATTTATCAAATATTTCCCCAGGAAAAAATGCTCTGAGTTACCTCTGGTTTTCAGGCATGTCCTGGGGGAGTTATCACAGAGACACAGAAACGTCGCTGAGTTTGGGTTAGTAACTCCCTTAACCTCTCAGCAGTTGAATTCCCCCTCGGCGCTTAATGCGTTAAAAACAAGCGTTGCTATTTCCCTGCAGGAATTTGCAGGTAATTGGAAGAGTTAGGACAGAGAAGCCCAATGCTACATCCAATATGACCAAAATACACAGTAAAATACTTATATATTCTCTTGAAATAGGGTCATTTAGTTTAACCCTTTGGCCAAAGCGTTGTGAGCTTGCGAGCCACGGCAAGGCAGACACCTGTTCGCAAGGCCTAACACTACCAGATAAAATACTAATATATCTCTATTAGGATTTAAATTCTTATTTACCTCTGTGTGTTTTGTTAATTGGAAGAGTTACACAGTGACGGCTATTTCATCACTCACCTGCTTCGCCCGTCTTCTTTTCTGTCTTCTTTTCCGTCTTATTTTCCGTCTTCTTTTTGGCGCCTTTCCGCGTAGCCAGGCTTTGATCTGTATGCAGGACAATGCTTTAAGACAGGGTTGCGCAACCTTTTTCCCCTGCCCCCCCCCCCCCCTCCTTACTTTGTGTCCGGCGTTCTGATGTAACGGCGTCATGTGATATCACGTTGCTATGGCAACGCCACATCAGGTGACGCCACGTTGTAGTCTCCAGAAGCCGCCGGAGACAAGGAAAGGGAACTTACAGAGGCCTTGCGCGCGATCGCCGGCATTTAATTTAAAGGCTGTGGGGAAGAGTGAGGGGCCTCTGTAAGCGCCGAGCCCCACCACCCCAAGAAAATGTCGCGCCCCTCAGTTTTGAGATATCCTGGAACCCTCCAACTCCTCCATCGGACCCTTCCTCACACTGACTGAGCTTGCAGTGCACAGTATTACCTGCTATGATGCCTCACAAAATACCATGCTAACTCATTCTGAACATACATGTGTCCTTTCTACATGTTACTCAGCTTGTATGGGCCACAGACAGCTTTCCCGGGGCCCAGGACTTGTTTCCCCCGGGGCCCCTCACCCATGGATCGGCGACCTTGCTAGAACCCCCCCCCAACCTGTTTTCTCTTGCACTGCCATAGACTACAACATTTCGGCCTGCTGGCCTCTCTCAGGTAAAGTGGCTAAACTCACTAATGCCAGTAAAGAAAGGCCAGCAGCCGAAACGTTGCAGTCTGTGGCACAATAAATTATCTTTTTTTATTCAAATCCGTGTGCCCTTTTCCTTCAATCATATTGTATAGATTGAACGAAATGCCGGTCTTCCCTGGGACTGAGGAACACCGGTAAAAGTATCACTACTTATTGTTTTTTTGGTGTGCAGCAAATCCCCATCATTTTTGCGATCTCTTGCTCTGACCCATTCCCACACACCACCTTGCTCTTACACTCCCTCGTCACCCTTTCCTTCCCCAAAGGTTGTCCTTTAATCAGATCTTACCCAATTAGTCTCCATCTCCCTTGGAAAAGTTCTGGCTTTAAGCTGTGCGGCTCTTCTTGATCCGAACTTTTTTAGCTAAACCCTTTAGGTTTTGACTCCGAGGGATCTAAAAAATAAGCGACTCCGAAAAGATGTAAAATATGTGTACGGGTCCTAAAATATTTCTCTAATGGGGCTCTGAGGGGGAGACTTAAATACTAGTTAATATAATCTACTGTACTAACAAATATGATCTAATAAACTAATAAATCTAATCTATTAAACTAAGAAATATAATCTATTTAACAAATATAAGCAAGTATACTAAATAAATATCTATTAAACTAAATAAATATAATCTATTGTACTAAATAAATATCTATTAAACTAAATAAATATAATCAAGTATACTAAATAAATATCTATTAAATGAAATAAATATAATCAAGTATACTAAATAAATATCTATTAAATTAAATAAATATAATCTATTTAAAACAATCCAATAAAAAGCTGGAGAAATTATACGTTAACCAAGCCACAGATTTGATGCCACTGAGCGTTGAACTCCTTGCAGATCCACCGTCAGCTGGTTGTGGCAGAAAGTGGTGACATAGCGTAGAACCCAGGCACAGAGCGGTTGAGCTGTAACCACGGCAGTCAGGTCAGAAATAAACACAATATTTTTTGAAATTTAGAATGAGAATGTTCTGTATGTCACATTCTGGGCTCAGACTCTGAGCCCTGTCACATGTTAGCAGCTTGTGATAAGAGAAGATATCCATATACTGGGATGTGATAAGAGACATGATGGTCATTTACAGTAATACCGTGTCCCATAACCTGCTTTATATGAAGTATCATTTACTCTAATTAGTAGAGATGCTACATTTTGAAAAATAGCGCTTCTGGCGAACATTGTCCATTTTCTCTACAAATAATAAATTAAAAAGTTGGATAAAACGTTATATATGTGTGCAATATATAGTATGTTTTATATATATATATATATATATATATATATATATGCAAATATAGCTGTATGCTCATCTGCATGTCTTAGGCAGGTCTGCAACCCCGCCTTTCCCCATTATCACCCAGCATACAGCACTTCCACTGCAGCAAGGGATTCTGGGAAATGACATGCAAATGAGCACACAGTGTCACTTTTTGCCTCAATAACCATTTTTAACATGGTTCCCTATAGGCTTAAGCTTGCTGCATGGTCACAGCTTTGAGCACAGCCAGGGTTAAGGTGCATACCCAGAAAACCACCCACAGACAGCTGTTTCGACCTTGATGGGTCTCATCAGTGTGGGGTTGATTTTACTGGGAATGCAAGAGAGGCTTATGGGATAGGCCAAACCATAATACTGAGTTAAGTTATGGTGAGTAAAAAAAGTGACAAAAACCCTCCACAGGAAAGCAAATATGCAAATATAGCTGTATGCTCATCTGCATGTCTTAGGCAGGTCTGCAACCTATATATATATATATATATATATACGTGTGTGTGTGTGTGTATATATATATATATATATATATATATATATATATATATAGTATGAGTGAAAAGAGAAAAAAGTAACCCGTATGGGAGCACTCAGGTATGCAGATTAACATATAGTATTTTATTTATTTGACACAGTGCAAAAAAGGATTAGTAAACAGTACATGATTAAAAACACTTAAAAAAGGCTAGGACCCCTGTCACGGGTACTACCCATAGACACAAATGGGCAAAACTAGGGAATGACTCAAATTGTCAACCCTTAACATGAAAATGGATAGTGACTCAAGAAACACTTGGATAGATCAGAATAAATCACAACAGGTTAATGGGTTCACAGGCACCTATACAAGGCTAAAGATAATACGTACTACACACCAATGAAGTGACTAGTCAAAATATAAATGACAATCTTAAACCATCATAAATCTGCTTGAGCATACAATTGTGTAACCAATACCAACAGCACAAATTAATCACTTGAAGGAAAAAGGTGGCATGATGGGATGAAGTCACTAGATGTATAGAGCAATGAAGTGTGTGAATAGCATGTATGGAAAATTGCCTGATGAACACCTACTGTATTAGATAACCTTGTGTGTGTTGTCAGTATCCATAATGAAAAAATAGAGTGTCACAGTCCAGAGATTAGTTTCACCAGTGCTGGGTAGCATAGTTACGTGAACATCTATCAGGGGTCCTGCCTAGCACCCCCACTCCGACGCGTTTCGTCCAGAGACTTAGACTTGGAGTGGTGAGGGAACTAGGGCAGGAGACTTTTTATATAGGATTAAATTTCGCGCCAAAAACGGGTAGGGGCGGCAACAGCTGCAGCTGCTTATTTCGATTACTAGCTATATGCCACTTCCGCGTGTCAGTCTGGCACGCATTGTAATGTGTAGTCATGACGGTGTCCGCATGTGTAGTGTGCGCATGCGCGACTCGTAAGTGCTGACTTTTGTCTCTAAGTCTTTACCCTACAGTGCTGTCTGCTGCGCGTGCGCAGTATGTTGCCTCTCACTCTCATCGCTTATCAGTATAAGACGCAGCACGTCACGTCACCCTGTCAATGCGTGTCGGCTTGGACCGCACACCGCGCATGCACACTGGACATGTAAATCGACCCACACGACCCTGCACGGAGGCGCAAGCAAAAATATCTGTAAATACAAGTGCCCTTTACAGCATTTATACGCGGAACTAGAGAGATCACTATAATTATGGTCCTAAAACGACCAATAGGCAACAAGCATAGTCCATAGAGTATCTAAAGAGTGCCATAAATAAAGCATTATGTGGGGGCACTACAACAGCACTCCCTAGGGGAAAGGAGACTGCAGTGCACTTCATGTTGTCTATAGGTAAAGAATAGTAACAAGATGGTGGGCAGTATATCCAGATACATTTCATCACTATATAAGTACTGCATGAGTACCTCCACCCTGCACCATCCAAAACTAAACACATTGTGGTATTATGATGAGCTATATGCCCTTAATCTCAGGGCCAACCAACAATATATGACCAAAACAGTGTGATATGAGAAAAATGAGTAACACAGAAATCATATATCAATCTTGTCGAGATGTGATAGTGTCCAAAAAATAGCACATTAGTCCATTGTGTCCAAATTTTATCCCATAAGTCCAGGAATGTATAGAAAATGAGTAATCCAAATATAGCAAAAATTGACTTGTCTTGGCATCCATGGTAGATATCTGCACAGGGAGGTGAATTCCTTCCACATGATTGTTAATGACTTCTAGCGTCTCTGAGTTATATATATATATAGGACAGCGTCTAGTTTAAACCTTATATTAATTCAATTTAGCATTTGACCACATCTGTGGTATAACCCATAGGTGCGCAAACTGGGGTTTTCTCCCACCCCAGGGGGGGTGGGAGATTTTTCTGCGGGGGCGCGGGCGGTTGCAGAGGCCCTGCGCACTTCTGCCACGCACATCCCCCGCGCACATCCCCGAGGCATGAAAATTAAATGCCGGGGGATCGCGTGAGGCCTCTGCAACGCTATACTTACCTTGACTCTGCCGGCAGCACTCGTGTCCATGGCAACGCGGTGTCAAATGAAGCCGCGGGGTCATGTGACGTCACCCTCGTCAAAAGACACTGCAGGTCATGTGACGCCGCATCAAGATAAGGGGGTGGATGAGCACCAGCGGAGGGAAGGCAGGGGGGCGCAGCTGCAAAAGTTTGTACTCCCCTGGTATAACCAATAATTAATATAGCTGATATAGCAATTTGGTGGTGGCTACTGAGATATGATAGTGGTAGTGAGAATTAGTGGCCAGAATTAATAACGTTGCAATTACTAAAAAGTAGCTGTAATAAAATAATTATAAACACTCTGCCTAAACACAATAACAGTCCAGAAACCTAGCTCTAATAGCTATGTTATAACTCAATCATTAAAGGATCCAATTCGGGCGTCCTCTGGAGCCCTGGCAGCTCTCTTCAGGGAAACAACCACCTCCTCGATAGATATCTAAACAAAACAAAAAGAAGAGAAAGCGCCCGCTCCATGTGTAAATTCGGTTTAACAATTTCATTTCCTGGACAAGATAAAAATAACAAACTCACAAACGTCCGTTTGGTAAAAGCATTGTGTGAGACAGGCTCGGGCTCCGTGGTAATCCGGAAGTCCCTCCGCAGCTCCACACGTTGGATGTTGACCGGGAAACTCGGTAGGCTGCGCCCCTCGCAGTGTGGTCCTCCGGCAATCTGTGGCGTGCAGTTGTGATTCCACTCTGTAATTCCGGTGTCTCGTCTTGGTCGCGTGCCAACTTCCCTTCTGGCGTCAGGACTTATAGTGCGGCAATAGCAACGAGAAGAAAGTACCTACGCGTTTCTTCAGCACACGGCTGATTTCATCAGGGGATAATGCTACAACTCACTCGTAACGGTTTCATAGTCCCACAGGCCAATTGGTAATGGCATAATAGATCACAGATGTTACTGATTTAGATAATAATAGATTCTTGTATGGGAAATATATATATATATACTAGCTGAGAGACCCGGCGTTGCCTGGGATGTAAATGCGTAATAGGTAGTATTATTTATAAATCGTGGAACAATAGGTGAGTATTTGTTGTAAAGGTTGGATAATAATATTGAAAAGAAAGATGGAAGAAAATGTAATACGATGTTGTATAAAAATGGTTTATTGTAACCACACCACAGTACAATGTATATTTTGGTGGCATAAGTGATGTCTGAGCAAAATCTGAGTCGTGTGTCCTGCTAGGGTGTGAGGCGGCGGGTGGCGCGTGGGTTGTGAGTGCTGTGTGCGAGTGGGGGTCCTGCTAGGGTGTGAGGCGGCGGGTGGTGCGTTGGTTGTGAGTGCTGTCTGTGAGTGGGGGTCCTGCAAGGGTGTGAGGCGGCGGCTGGCGCGTGGGTTGTGAGTGCTGTCTGTGAGTGGGGGTCCTGCTAGGGTGTGAGGCGGTGGGTCAGTGATGTCGGTGCGTAGGGGCGGGAGGCAGCAGGTGTGTGTGGCGGCAGGTATGTGTCGAGTGTGGCGGGTGTCTGTTGAGTGCGTGCAGCGGCTGTGAGGCGGTGGGTGAAAGGCAGAGGCGGCCGGAGTAAGGGCGGGTGAAAGGCAGAGGCGGGGGTGGGGAGGCGGTAAGGCGGGCATGAAGGCGAAGGGCGGCGGGAAGGGGAGGAGGGGGGCAAGGGGTGGAGGAGGGGGGCAAGGGGTGGAGGAGGGGGGCAAGGGGTGGAGGAGGGGGGCAAGGGGTGGAGGAGGGGGGCAAGGGGTGGAGGAGGGGGGAAGGGTTAGAGGAGGGGGGGGAAGGGTTAGAGGAGGGGGGGGAAGGGTTAGAGGAGGGGGGGGAAGGGTTAGAGGAGGGGGGGGAAGGGTTAGAGGAGGGGGGGGAAGGGTTAGAGGAGGGGGGGAAGGGTTAGAGGAGGGGGGGGAAGGGTTAGAGGAGGGGGGGGAAGGGTTAGAGGAGGGGGGGAAGGGTTAGAGGAGGGGGGGGAAGGGTTAGAGGAGGGGGGGAAGGGTTAGAGGAGGGGGGGAAGGGTTAGAGGAGGGGGTGGAAGTGTGGGAGGGGGTGGGAGGGGAAAGGGGAAAAAGAGGTGGAGGGGGGGGTGGAAAGGGGAGCGGAGGGGGGGTGAAGGGGAGCGGAGGGGGGGAAGGGGAGCGGGGGGGGGGGAAGGGGAGCGGGGAGGGGGGGGGGAAGGGGAGCGGGGGGGGAAGGGGAGAAGTGGTGGGAAGGGGGAGGTGGTGGAAAGGGGGAGAAGGGGGGAGGTGGTGGGAAGGGGGAGAAGGGGGAGAAGGGGGGAGGTGGTGGGAAGGAGGAGGAGGGGGAAGGTGGTGGAAAGGGAGAGAAGGGGGGATGTGGTGGGAAGGTGGTGGGAAGGTGGTGGGAAGGTGGTGGGAAGGGGGAGGAGGGGGAAGGTGGTGGGAAGGGGGAGGAGGGGGGAGGTGGTGGGAAGGGGGAGGAGGGGGGAGGTGGTGGGAAGGGGGGGGGAGGTGGTGGGAAGGGGGGGGAGGTGGTGGGAAGGGGGGGAGGTGGTGGGAAGGGGGGGGAGGTGGTGGGAAGGGGGGGAGGTGGTGGAAAGGGGGGGGAGGGGTGAGGTGGTGGGAAGGGGGAGGAGGTGGGAAGGGGGAGGCGGAGGGAAGGCGGGGGGTGGGAGGCGGTGGGAAGGAGGAGGTGGGAAGGCGGGGGGTGGGAGGAGGTGGGAAGGCGGGGGGTGGGAGGCGGTGGGATGGCGGGGGGTGGGAGGCGGTGGGAACGGGGGTGGGAGGCGGTGGGAAGGGGGGTGGGAGGTGGTGGGAAGGGGGGGGGAGGCGGTGGGAAGGGGGGGGGAGGCGGTGGGAAGGGGGGAGGGAGGCGGTGGGAAGGGGGGGAGGGAGGCGGTGGGAAGGGGGGGTGGGAGGCGGTGGGAAGGGGGGGTGGGAGGCGGTGGGAAGGGGGGGTGGGAGGCGGTGGGAAGGGGGGGGGAGGCGGTGGGAAGGGGTGGGTGGAGGCGGTGGGAAGGCGGTGGGAAGGGGTGGGGGGAGGCGGTGGGAAGGGGGGCTGGGAGGCGGTGGGAAGGGGGGGAAGGGGGGAGGCGGTGGGAAGGGGGGGAAGGGGGGAGGCGGTGGGAAGGGGGGGAAGGGGGGAGGCGGTGGGAAGGGGGGGAAGGGGGGAGGCGGTGGGAAGGGGGGGGAGGCGGTGGGAAGGGGTGGGGGGAGGCGGTGGGAAGGCGGTGGGAAGGGGTGGGGGGAGGCGGTGGGAAGGGGGGCTGGGAGGCGGTGGGAAGGGGGGGAAGGGGGGAGGCGGTGGGAAGGGGGGGAAGGGGGGAGGCGGTGGGAAGGGGGGGAAGGGGGGAGGCGGTGGGAGGGGGGGGGCGGGGGGGAGGCGGTGGGAAGGGGGGGGCGGTGGGAAGGGGGGGGGAGGCGGTGGGAAGGTGGAGGGAAGGGGGGGGAGGCGGTGGGAAGGGGGGGGAGGCGGTGGGAAGGGGGGGGAGGCGGTGGGAAGGGGGGGTGGAGGGGAGGTGAAGGGGGGGGTGGAGGGGAGGTGAAGGTGGGGGGGTGGAGGGGGGCGGTGGAGGGGAGGTGAAGGGGGGGGTGGAAGGGAGGTGAAGGGGGGGGTGGGGGGGAGGTGAAGGGGGGGGGTGAGGGGGGGGTGGAGGGGAGGTGAAGGGGGGGTGGTGAAGGGGGGGTGTGGAGGGGAGGTGAAGGGGGGATGGAGGGGGGGAGGTAAATGGGGAGGTGAAGGGGGGTGGAAGGGAGAAGTGGAGTGAGGGGAGGTGAAAGGGGGTGAGGGGAGGTGATGGGTGGGTGAGGGGAGGTGAATGCCGCTCACTCACCCGTCCGGCAGGTCCCACGTGGATCTGAGGCAGGAGGCAGCGTGTTGTGGCCGCTCTCTCGCTGTGTCCCGGGCGCCGCCATCTTGGGCACTCGGCGCCGCGAGGCAGCCTGCCTGGCCACTGGCTGTTCCCCCGCCGGGGAGGGGTGAGTTGTAGCACCGGGGAGGGGGGGGGCGTGTATATGTGTGGGGGGGGGAGAGGTGGGAGATATAGAGGGGGGGTCTCGCACGGCCGCTGACACTGGGTGGGGGGGGGGGGGCGCTGAAGGGGTAATAATAGTGTGTGTGTCCCGCTGACTGTAGCGGCGCCGGGGGAGGGGGGGGGTCGGGGTGAAAGCGCGGGAGACACGGGGAGAGGAGGAGATGCGCGCGGGTGCTGCTAACACTGTGAGCCCCGCTAATGTATGTAACAGTGTGTGTGTGTGTGTGTGTGTGTGTGTGTCACTGTGTGTGTCACTGTGTGTGTGTCTGTCACTGTGTGTCTGTGTCCGTGTCCGTGTCCGTGTGTGTCTGTGTGTGTCCCCCTGTGTGTGTGTGTCCCTGTGTGTGTGTGTGTGTGTGTGTCCCTGTGTGTGTGTGTCCCTGTGTTCCCTGTGTGTGTGTGTGTCCCTGTGTTCCCTGTGTGTGTGTGTGTCCCTGTGTGTCCTTTGGCCCGTCACTCCGCCTCAGGCCAATGAGAGGTGTGCGGGGGCGGGCCAAGGGGCCAATGGGCCAATGAGATTTCCCCTAGGGACACCGGACATCCAGGCAGGCAGGCAAACATACAGTGCTTTCACTAATATAGTATAAAGATATATATACAGTGTATATATATAATTATAGAGGAATGATGATGTAATATCAACACATAGTTATGCTAATTAACATTCAATAACACAATACATTAGAAAAATACATATTAAAATTGAAAAGGAAGACAACATTTGATAAGGATAGATAGTGTGCAGAGAAACTGAACACTCTCATATTTGGCTAAATTGTGATAACTATGAGTGCTCAGTACTCAGTGACCCCAAACTTTTATCTATTTTTCAATGGAAAGTGTCCTTGATTTGAACCCAATGATTATGGTCAGAGTCCTGGAATGAATGAAATCCAATTAGACTAATCCAGAGAATTTAAACCTAACTACAAAGCTACATAATGTTATAGGTCAGCGGTGCGCAAACTGGGGGGCGGGAGATTTGGCTGGGGGGGGCGCGGGCGGTTGCAGAGATCCCGCGCTCCTCCCCAAGGCATTTACATTAAATGCCGGGGATCACGTGAGGCCTCTGCAACAGTAACACTGACTAGGATTCAGACGCGTCTCCATGGCAACGCGGCGTCAAATTACACAGCGGGGTCATGTGACGTGATGTCACGCGAGACCAGGGGAGGCCAGCAGGGGGGCATAGCTTCAAAAGTTTGTGCTCCCCTGTTATAGGTTACCATGCCAACAAATTATAATAGTACTATAGTGATCTCTAAATATTAAATGTAATACTTAATTATTGTGACAATGTTTCTAATCTAATGTGTGTTACAAATAACATTAATATCTTACCACAACTGAATATGTCATGGAACAAGAATCACATCTCTGTTTCACCCCCCCCCCCTTTCCTTTGCAGCTTCTGCTTGTCAGTTCCTCATTTCCAGCTGCATGTATTTTGCTCTGTACACACACACAGTGCCTGTGTGTTAGACACAGTGTTGCAATCCCTGTCTCTGCATTATGCCAGTGAGTTGCTATAGCAACCTCAGCCTTTCTATCAGAATGGGCTAGTCTGCTCTCTCCCCCTCTGCCTTGTTCACAGATGGTCTGTCACCAGGCTATCCTATTACCCAGAATTCCCTCACTGCTTCCTTTCCACGTTAAACATTGACTGAGTGAGAACCTTCTGTAATTTGCTCTACTGGCAAGGCCCCATCCTTTTCACCTTTCCCCACTATCAAGCGCACTCACCATAGAGACATTCTCCCACAACACCATCATCCACAAGTGCCTTTGTAAATCCATGCTTTTCTCAATAAAGTGAAGAAAGACAAAGAACTTGTTGTGCTTGTAAAAGGAACGAGTTGAACCTATCTGGGCTATTCATACCACACATGACTCTGGCCTCAGAATAGTGAAATTGAGGACCGTGTGCCTTACAGACACATACAGGAGCTGCTACTCAAAGACTTTATGCTAACACAGAGCAGTCTCTGCAGACTGACAAGCAGCAGCCTTACTAACAACAATCAGCTTGCACTGCACACAGCCTGCGGCAGTACAGCTATCAGCTTACACTGCACACAGCGAGCAAACAACGCTGCACACAAGGCAGCAGCTTTGCAGACAGACAGTGCATCTTACACAGAACTTGATTGCCTTTCTCTGTCTGAGTTCACCCTCTGCACAGCTCCATAGTGAGGGATTACCATCTCACCTTACCCTGCGCACGTCCCCACGGCCAGCTCCACCAAGGGCCACGACACCGGACGCCCGCCTGGACACGGGTCAAAGCCACCGGACAACTGTGAGTACAGCTACCCCTACGCTGAACGCTGCAGGACACCGTTCGGCATCATCTGAGTCAGTCGCCCATCGCTGACGCAGGTAAAAGACCGCACGACACACGCACTGGCTTAAAGCCTACACAAACCTACAGCATGGCAGAACTCAGAGCCTCACCAGACATCACGCAGGAGAGTGACCACTCAGACACAGAGACCGCTGCACAACTGCAACAGGCGCAGGCAGACGCAAGGCCTAAACGGACAGTCACACTGACAGGCCCGCGAAAAATATGAGACTGACATTGAAACGCACCGCGCTAAATTAGAGTTGGCCTGGGAAACAACCACACTTGGGATATGCAATGTCGCCGGCGCTGGTAACTATGTACAACAGCTCGAGCAGGCAATAACTCAATTGAAGACAGATCAGTCGCGCTACCAAGCACTGTCACAGGAATATTTCACCTATCTAACAAGAACTAACACGGAAGATAGCCTGCGAGAACGCGACCTGCAAAAGGCGATCGACCTAGAACGTGATGGCATCGTGCAGACCGCCATCACGGACGCCCAAAGCGAGAGAAAAGAGCTCCTCCTGGAGACCGCGTCACATCGCTCTAGCACATCCAGACACTTGTCAAGGTCAGCAAGATAAGCGCAATCTAACATGTCCAGCGCTACCAAGGCGCGAGCCACCGCAGAGGCCGCACGTGCCAGGGCCGAATATGGTCGGAGAGAGGCAGCCGTAAGGGCAGAAAGAGCGCGCATAGAAGAGGAGGAGCAAAACGCCACCAATGCCGTCGCCGCTGCCTCCGCCACCGCTGCCAATGCCGCCGACCCTGCTACCGCCGCCGCTGCCAAAGAAAGGCCGAATTGGACATGGATCTAGAAGCTCTAAGCAAAGAAGAGGACGCCGCTGCCGCCATAGCCCAAGCCGAAGTCTTAGAAGCAGCTGCGAGACAGGACGGCGGGAAGCAACCGTACAGACGGATAGCCTCAGAGGATCCAATCCAACGCACTGAAGACTACGTAAGGAGCCTCTTCAGTGTAAACACCAGCGTACCATCTCAACGCGAAGGGAGTGACTCCACAGACACCGAAGACTTGCTAGGTCCACGAGGACAAGACGCTGTTCCTTCAATGGTACATGCTGCCTGGGATAGCCACAGCCGCAACAGTGATCCACACGCCAGCGCGCACATGGGTGCACTACAACAGGCTCGCAATCCAGGTACACTCACACGGGAAAGCACAGCCCCTCACGCTGACCAGCAGTCATCACGCGTCCACGCCAAGAAAGAGGCGACAGCACGGACCCACCCAGCAACTACCTCAGACCGTGACCAACATGCCGATGTCTCAGGCCTGACAGACATAGCCAGGTACATGATCCGGCGTGACCTGGTGCAAACAGGTCTCACCAACTTTGACGACAGTCCTGAGAACTACCGAACGTGGAAGTTCACGTTCAAGGACGCAATCAACAGCCTGGGCTTCTCAGCAAGGGAAGAGCTCAACCTGCTATCCAAATGGCTGGGAAACGAATCCAGGGAGCACGCGAAGAGACTTCGGACGGCAAACGCGCACAACCACCAAGTACGTCTTGACCTAGTGTGGGAAAGGCTAGAAGAGTGCTACGGTAGCCCCAAAGCAGTCGAGGATTCGCTCTTCAAAAGAGTCGACAGCTTTCCCAAGATCAAAGCAAGAGACTACTCGAAGTTACGAGAGCTCGGGGACCTGCTGCAAGAGCTGGAGTTTGCAAGAAAGGACCATTCCTTAACAGGTCTCAACGTCCTAGACTCAGCTCGTGGAGTGAGACCCATTCTGGAGAAGCTACCCTTCAACCTCCAAGAAAGGTGGATTTCACAAGGCTCCAAATACAAAAGGGAGAAGCAAGTCGCCTTCCCCCCATTCTCATTCTTCTTGAGCTTCATCCGTGAAGCGACAAGGACAAGGAACGATCCCAGCTTCATCTTGGGTGCGCAAACCACACACAGTGCAAGCAGCCTGAGGAATGAGAGACCAGTGGCGAGATACAGTAACACTCAAACACCCATCTCGGTCCACAGGACAGACATATCTCCCACGACTCAAACTACTCCCGAACAGTCGGTCGCCGGAGACGAGGAACCAAGGGACTCAAACAGGGAATGTCCCATACACAAGAAGCCACACCCACTTAACAGGTGCTTTGGGTTCAAGATGAAGTCCCTAGAGGAACGCAAGAGGTTACTCGGAGAATTCAGAGTTTGCTTCAGGTGCTGCGGTTCCATGACTTACCTAGCCAGGGACTGTAAAAAAGAAATCAAATGTGCAGTATGCAAAAGTGACAAGCACATAACATCTTTACATCCAGAGGCGCTGGCACTCCACCAACTCAACAACCCATCCTCCGTAGCGGAGCATGGCGAGGAGGAAGGAGAAGGAGAGCCAACATCTGTCACGTCTCAGCGCACCGAGGTTTGCGGAAAAGGAAGTGACAAAATGTCCTGCTCCAAAATATGCCTTGTCCCAGTGCACCCCCAGGGACAACCTGAGAAGGCTATTCGGATGTATGCAATCCTCGACGATCAAAGCAACAGATCATTGGCGAAGACGGAGTTCTTCAACTTATTCAACTCACAAGACAATGCCTCACCCTACACCCTCAGAACCTGTGCAGGGTCAACTGAGACAACAGGGAGAAGAGCAAGCGGTTACGTCATACGTTCAGTGGATAACAGAGTGAAGATAGCTCTCCCACACTCATCGAGTGCAACCACATTTATTTATTTATTTATTTATAAAATATTTTACCAGGAAGTAATACATTGAGAGTTACCTCTCGTTTTCAAGTATGTCCTGGGCACAGAGAAAAACAAATAATACATGGTTACAAGTACAGTTACATAAATGAACAAGGTATACATTATATACAAGACATTGCATGCACAGTTAAAGAAAAATATATATTATGAGCGTATGAAACAGTTACAGACCAGGTTAAAATGTGAGACAGCCTTAGATTTGAAAGAACTTAAACTGGTGGTGGATGTGAGGGTCTCTGGTAGGTTGTTCCAGTTTTGGGGTGCACGGAAGGAGAAGGAGGAATGTCCGGATACTTTGTTGAGCCTTGGGACCATGAATAGTCTTTTGGAGTCTGATCTCAGGTGATAGGTGCTGCATGTGGTAGGGGCGAGGAGCTTGTTCATGTAGCTGGGTAGCTTGCCCAGAAAGTATTTGAGGGTGAGACAGGAAAGGTGAACTTTGCGCCTAGACTCTAGTGATGACCAATCTAGTTCTTTGAGCATTTCACAGTGATGTGTGTTGTAGTTGCATTGGAGAACAAAACGACAAATTGAATTGTAGAGGGTGTCAAGTTTGCTAAGGTGGGTTTGAGGTGCCGAGCCATATACTATGTCTCCATAGTCAATAATTGGCATTAGCATCTGCTGTGCAATACGCTTTCTGACCAGGAGACTTAGGGAGGATTTGTTCCTGTAAAGTACCCCTAGTTTGGCATAGGTCTTGGTTGTCAGGGTATCAATGTGCATCCCGAATGTTAAGTGGGAGTCAAACCATAAGCCCAGGTATTTAAAACTAGTGACAGGTGTTAGGGTGGTGTTAGCGTTGGTTCTAATCAGGAGCTCAGTCACTGGAACCTTTACAAATTTAGTCTTGGTCCCAAATACCATTGTTACAGTCTTATCAGTGTTTAAAAACAGTTTGTTTTGGCAAATCCAGTTTTCGAGTCTCAAAAAGTCAGACTGAAGTATGTGTTGAAGGTCAGAGAGGCTATGGCTGTGTGCATATAGGATTGTGTCATCTGCATACATGTGTATTGAGGCTTCCTTACAAGCTGTGGGAAGATCATTAATGAACACTGAGAAGAGTAGGGGCCCCAGAACAGAGCCTTGCGGGACACCACAGGTGATATCCAGGGGGTTGGAGTTAGAGCCTGAGATGGACACATGTTGAGATCTTCCTGATAGGTAGGACTGAAACCAGTTTAAAGCATGTTTCCCTATTCCAGAGCTCTGGAGTTTGTTAAGCAGGATAACATGATCAACTGTGTCAAAAGCCTTTGCAAAATCTAGGAATACTGCACCAGTGAGTTGTCCCCGTTCCATTCCACACTGGATTTCATTGCAAACTTTTAGCAGGGTAGTTACGGTGGAGTGTTTGGGACGAAACCCAGACTGGAATTGGCTAGGGAAATTTGTCTTGGTGTAGAAATCGCTTAATTGGGAGTGGACACATTTTTCCATAACTTTGGATAGAATTGGGAGAAGTGAGATTGGCCTGTAGTTTGAGACAGTGTTTTTGTCCCCACTTTTGAAGATTGAGACAACTCTGGCAGTTTTCCAGGTCTTAGGGATATGGCCTGCAGACAGGATAAAGTTGACTATGGACGCAATTGGTTTGGCAATGGCTGGGGCACCAAGTCGTAGGAACCTAGATTGTAGTAAGTCGGGTCCACATTGGCTGCTTAGTTTTAGTTTGAGGAGCGCTTGTGTAATCTCCTCTTCAGATACTAGGCTAAATTGAAAATTGTGGGCAGTGTTGGGAGGGGGTGGGACTGTAGGGATACTCCCAGGATGAGATTCATGTTTGGGGTTTGTGCTGCGTTTCGCTAATAAGTTAGTGGCACATCCCACAAAGTAATCATTGAATGCATTTGCGATGTCAGTGGGGTTTGTCAGAGTAATATCCCCCTTAGTGATATTACTTGGTTGTTGATGGTTAGGAGGCTGGAATATATTGTTGATAACATTCCAGAAGTTAGCTGGGTTTGATGTATTCTGGAGGAGATTGTCAGAGTAATATTGTGCTTTTGCGTGCCTTGTTTGCCTTGTGCACATGTTCCGCATGCATCTGTAGTGATTGAGATCCTTGGTAGTGCCAGTTACTTTGTAGCTTTTCCACAAGGCATCCCTGAACTGGTAGAGTGTTATAAGGTCAGGTGTAACCCATGGAAGGTGGGCCCCCCGTACCCTTATTTTGCGTAGTGGAGCATGGGTATCGCAGAGTTTTAAGAACTCGGATTGGAAATAGTCGAGCGCAGAATCAGGGTCAGGAATTAAATCGATTCTGTGCCATGGGCAGTTGGTAAGGTCATCCAGAAACTGTTGTGGGTTAAAGTTTTTAAATGTTCTTGTGAGGAGAACTTTAGGGCTTGAATGGGGTGGTTTAATTTTCCTTACACAGTACACTATTGCATGGTCACTGAAAATATCAGGAAGGATGCCAGAGGATTGGATTCTGCTGGGGTTTGAGGAGAGAATCCAGTCTAGCAAGGAATGGTTATGCGATTTCAGGTTTATCCGTGTGGGTTGGGAAATGAGTTGTGATAGGTTAAGTGACTTGAGTTGTATCTGGATTTTGTGGTTTTTAGGGTCAAGCCAATTGAAGTTGAAATCCCCTAGAGCTAGCAGCTCACTCTTCTCATTCAGAGAGGAAATGGAGCCAAGAAATTGGGTGATATCAGTCAAGGATTGTAGAGGGGCTTTAAGGGGGCGGTAGATGCCAGCAAGCAAGATGGGCTTAGAAAAGGGGAGGCAGATTTTGCCAACTAGAGTTTCAAAAGAGGGTGGACTTGGTGGGCAATTTAACAGTGTAAATTGTAAGGTGTCTGCAATATAAAATAACACCCCTCCTCCTCTCTTTGACCTATCTCTCCTAAAAATGGAGTATCCCTGAATGGCGAAATTTGCATCAGGGGTTTTAGGGGATAGCCATGTTTCTGTAAGAACGATGGCTTTGGGTTTATGCATAAGGCACCATGCCCTTAGTTCATCCATGGCCACAAACAGGGACGAGATTCCCACACCAGACGTGGCACGCCATCACCCACACCTCAGAGGAATAGCCAACTACATCCCGCCGGTAGAAGAAGGCGCCAAGATCTTGCTGCTGCTCGGTAGGGACATGTTGAGGGTACATAAAGTCCGTAAACAGCGTAACGGACCCCACAACGCACAATACGCCCAAAGACTTGACCTAGTATCACGGTAACTTATGACAAGATATAATAAACACCAAATATCTGGGTTGAACTGAACGAGGCTTAGATATAATAAAATATATTTATTCCTTAAAAAGGTGTACACAGCAATATAGTACAATTAAGAGGCAAGAAGGTAACACTTACTTAGGGTTGGGGAATGGATAAGTATCAGCTAGCAATTCTCCTGCAATCTGATGACATTCAAGATGAAATCAGAAGAACAACTAAAAACTGTAGGGTTAACACAGTTTATATACCTTTGTAACCCTATTCTTAACATTGAATACAGACTATTGGTGAACAATTATCTGTATCCAATCCCTAACGTGGAGACACAGTTTAACCCATGCCCCCCAGCTAGTTAGCCCATGCGTACTGAGACTCTGAGGGTCTTATTTCTGTAGCCCCATAATTAAATCAGGGGCGAGGACCAGTCTACCAAATGAAGTATCTGGCAGGATCTTCATTGTTTGTAGGTGTAGATATAACACTTACAAACCACTCCAGTTTGATGCTTCTCCGCCCTCAGGTAAACAGTTATAGGGGCAGAGTCTTTTGATCAGTACTTGGTTCCTAGTGTAAACAATCAGGGCAGTTAACTTTTGATCACAGGGCTTATGCTAAATCATCCGGCTGCCCTTCCTGACCTATTAGCATAGCAGATGGAGTCTGCATTTTCAGAGCAGATCCAAAATACCATATACACTTTAATATCTTCACATATTAATAAGTTCTGTTCTGGTGGGCTCAGTGGGTCGAAATTTGCCACTTTTTAATGCCTACAGTGACTCTACATATTGGCCAAATTTCAACTCTCTGCGACCTCCAGAACCGGAGATACAGAAATGCACTTTAAAACATTTTCAAAATACAGGTGTCAGGATCGCCTAGACCTCCTGCCTAGCCATAGCTTCCTTGTCCACTGGGTGTGCTGCTGCCTTCTGTTGGCTCTGGGTTCCTCTGTCTGTCTTCTTGTTGCTCCTGTCTCTGTCCTTTATAGCTTGCTTCCTGTCTGTTGTTTTTGCCTTTGCTTGAAGTCAGACTCCTTATGCACATGCTTCTGATCCTGATCTGTTTTCTGTACCTGTACCTGTATTATAGAAGTCTGTTCACAGTAAAAGCCCTTGCTGGTAATCTGGCTTATCCCTGTTTGTTCCTGTTCTCAGTCCCTGCCCCCAGACCTGTCCTTGCTCCCCTGTCCTGTTCCAGTCTCCTCGTTGCCGACCTCTGCTTGTTACCTGACTTCGCTACCTGCTGCCTGCCTCGGACCTCTGCTTGTTTCCTGACTTCGCTACCTTCCGCCTGCCTCGGACCTCTGCTTGTACCTGACTTCGCTACCTGCCGCCTGCCTCGGACCCCTGCTTGTGACCCCTACTACGCTCGTGCTGTTCCGGCCACCGAGATCCTACCCGCCACAGGAGTCTCCCGTGACAGAAAGCAAAGGCCACTTCTGGATCTCGCTGGAACAGATTCTCTGCCTTCCTGCTTCAGCAGACCCAATCCGCTT
The DNA here is from genome assembly GCF_040206685.1 of Ascaphus truei. Lineage (NCBI taxonomy): Eukaryota > Metazoa > Chordata > Amphibia > Anura > Ascaphidae > Ascaphus > Ascaphus truei. Next base: position 9,052,394 of record NC_134499.1, read on the forward strand.
GGAGGAAGATAAGTACTTTTTTTTATTTTTTATTTTTAAATCCCAGTTGGGATCCTGAAGGTTTTGTTGCTGCAAAGGTTTCTGCAGGGTTTTTTGTGCCACTTTCTCCCTGAGAAGAATTCCCCTTTACAAAAAAAAAAAACCCTCCCTGCAGTACCTGTTTTTGCCATTGTCAGACTTTCATTACCTGGACTAGAATTGTCTCTGCATTGTGGGTGGGCCACTGCAGATTTTCAGACTCACATTTCTATTTAAGACGGTTACCTTGATTTACTGCTTTCCCTGGTTGGACCACTGCTGTTCACAGGGTCCCCATTTCAAAAGACAAAAGTGTTCCCATTATTTTGTTGCTGCATGCTTTGATTTTCTTGCATCTATAGTTTTTCATATGATTGATTCTAAGGTTTCAGGTTTACCTGCAAGTTCCCCTAAAGTTTGTTTCTCTGCAACATATGATATCCCTACGCCTGATATCAAAGGTTTCAGATTTGACTGCAGGGTTCTCTGTCTGATATTCCTATGTCTGATGTCAAAAGTTTCAGATCTAACTACAAGTTTTCTCTGTATTAGTTTCCTGCTGTCTATGATATTTCTATGCCTGATATCTAAAGTTTCAGATTCAACTGCAGGTTTTCTTTGTCTATATGATATCCCTACGCCTGATGCCTAAAGATTCAGATGTAACTGCAGTTTCTCTCTGTCTGTATGATATCCCTACGCCTGATTGCTATTTTCAGACTCACATTTCTATTTAAGACGGTTACCTTGATTTACTGCTTTCCCTGGTTGGACCACTGCTGTTCACAGGGTCCCCATTTCAAAAGACAAAAGTGCTCCCATTATTTTGTTGCTGCATGCTTTGATTTTCTTGCATCTATAGTTTTTCATATGATTGGTTCTAAGGTTTCAGGTTTACCTGCAAGTTCCCCTAAAGTTTGTTTCTCTGCAACATATGATATCCCTACGCCTGATATCAAAGGTTTCAGATTTGACTGCAGGGTTCTCTGTCTGATATTCCTATGTCCGATGTCAAAAGTTTCAGATCTAACTACAAGTTTTCTCTGTATTAGTTTCCTGCTGTCTATGATATTTCTATGCCTGATATCTAAAGTTTCAGATTCAACTGCAGGTTTTCTTTGTCTATATGATATCCCTACGCCTGATGCCTAAAGATTCAGATGTAACTGCAGTTTCTCTCTGTCTATATGATATCCCTACGCCTGATTGCTAAAGTTTCAGATATAACTACAGGTTTCTCTGTCTATGTTTTTTCCTTGCATCTATAAATCTCTGTGACTGATGCTAAAGTCTCAAAGGGTCAGCTCTCCTATCTTGTGTCTCTCTGTGTCTAATATTCCTGTTGTTCATTCTAATGCTTCTGTTTTAAAAACACATTTCCTCTTTACTGGTTTCTTGGGAAGTGTGGTTTAATTATGGCTCCCACTCAAACAGTCTTGAGCAGTAAATGTGAACACAGTACCACTGATTCTTCAGAACTTCTCAAAGCAAGGAAGAAGAAGAAAAAGAAGGGAGGCATTACTGTGGAAGTTGCAGAAGGAATTAAGAATGAAAATTTAACCTCAGAGTCTGCATTTGATGAAAGAGATATGCTGCAGCTTAAGGCAACTCACAGACGTATCCCAAGAATAGTGGAAGAGAAGAAAGATGCTCCTACTCAGACGCTTCAAGCTGCACAGAAAGCGATTGATTGTCTGTATGGACGTTTAGATAAGGAGCAAGAAGCTAATTCTGCACTACAAAACTGTCTATCCTCAGCAATTGCTAAGTGTGTTCTACAGGAGAAAGAAAAAGAGCAGTTGGAGAGTGACCTGGATGTCATGTCAGGTGAGCTGGAGAAGGCATATACTGATGCTGCTGAGAATCGGCGCCTCGCTTCTAAAAGTAACGAATTCCTGGAAATCTCTATGAAGGAAATTGACAGGCTTAATACAGAGCTTAAAGTCTCCCAGGAGGAGGTTTGATACTTCAAAAAAGGGATGGAAGTCGTTCGGGAGGAGAGATGCTACTTGAAAACAGAGATACGTTCTATGAGAGACGCCTCCGAAGAGTTAAATAGTAGGTTTGAAATTATAAACCAAATGAGTAAGAACTTCTCTGTCCAAGCCAGTGAAGGAGATAAAAGACTCCATGAATCAGAAGAGGAGAAGAGACTATTGATAGAAGAAAAGTCAAGGATGCAATTAGCGCTGGAAAAAGAGAGGGTGACTGGGAAAAAGAAAAATATCAGTTGGAGAATGACAGGTTGATCTTGTCAAGTAAGCTGGAGAAGGCCTACGCTGATTCTGCCCAGTACCAGACTTTCATGGCTCAAGTTGACGCAGCACTGGAAGCATCTCAGAAAGAGGTTCACAGGCTTACTACAGAGCTGGAAGCCTCTAAGGTGAAGAGTTGCCACTTCAACACAGAACTAGGTTCATTGAGAGAAATCTTCGAAGGGTTAAATATCAGTTTTGAAACTATAACACAAGAGTGCAAGAATCTCTATGTCCAAGTCAGTGAAGGAGATAAGAAACTCCATAAATTAGGAGAGGAGAAGAAACAGTTGGCCCAGGAAAAGTTAGATGTGCAGACAGCACTGCAGAATGCAGAGAGAGTGCTGCAAGAAGAACGTGTCTCCCTGGAGCGGCGCACACAAGCAGAAAATATGCTGCAGAGTCAGCTGCGAGAACTGCGTACACATCTGCAGGACACCAAGGAGAAATGGGTGAATGCTGAAGAAAAGCAGCGAGTTCTGCAGGAAGAAAGTTTCCAGACTGCGTACAAAATAAAGATGCTGCAAGATTATTTGAGTACCCAGTATGTCCCCAAAGAACAGCATGAGGAGCTGAAGGCCACACTGAGCATAACCAGAGCCTCGCTGGAGGAAGAGCTGAAAACTCAAATAGCTAGTTTTTCATTGGGTGATGCCACGAAACAGCAGTCGCAAAAAGAGACCACAGAAAGTGAATATGTCCCCTCTGCCGCATGTGAAGAGCCTGATGTATCTGTTCCCGATGCCCCTGCTATGACGTTAGACGGATCCCTGGTGAAGTTCCTTGCTATGCCTAATATTCTTGATTCTGATGCCAACGCTCTTGCGATGAGGATAAATGCACCTCTCACAGATTTCCCATCAGCACTTGACGTACACATTAAGTTGGCCTTCTATCAAAATTTCCCTGAAGAGCCTGGAGGGTTGTCCGGAGTTGTTGCTGATCCCTATGTTCCTGCAAAACATGGAGTGTTGTCCGAAGGCCATCGTGAGTCGGCCTTCCATCAGGGACACCTTGCTAAACCTGGAGGGTTGTCAGGAGGATCTACTGGCTCCTCTGCTCCTGCTGTGAAGACAAGCGCACGTTCTTCCGTTTATCTACGAATATCTGATGTGTCCTCTGCTGCGCCAGTGACCTACTCTGCAAAGTCAAGCTTACTGCTCACAGATTCTCTGGTGTTTGGGTTGATGCATCCTGACATTCAACTGTTCCGAGAGAGAATTGAATTCCTCTGTCTGCTTTCTGATGGACTTTTTCAGTCTGTACCTGTGGAGTACTCTCTGCCCGCTGACAAACCACCAGAGGTGGGTCACCTTGAGTCCACTTTTCATCAAGGCCTCCGGGAAGAGCCTGGAGGATCGTCTGGAGAACGCTCTTGAGAGGGGGGAGTAATGTCAGGATCGCCTAGACCTCCTGCCTAGCCATAGCTTCCTTGTCCACTGGGTGTGCTGCTGCCTTCTGTTGGCTCTGGGTTCCTCTGTCTGTCTGTCTTCTTGTTGCTCCTGTCTCTGTCCTTTATAGCTTGCTTCCTGTCTGTTGTTTTTGCCTTTGCTTGAAGTCAGACTCCTTATGCACATGCTTCTGATCCTGATCTGTTTTCTGTACCTGTACCTGTATTATAGAAGTCTGTTCACAGTAAAAGCCCTTGCTGGTAATCTGGCTTGTCCCTGTTTGTTCCTGTTCTCAGTCCCTGCCCCCAGACCTGTCCTTGCTCCCCTGTGCTGTTCCAGTCTCCTCGTTGCCGACCTCTGCTTGTTACCTGACTTCGCTACCTGCCGCCTGCCTCGGACCTCTGCTTGTTTCCTGACTTCGCTACCTGCCGCCTGCCTCGGACCTCTGCTTGTACCTGACTTCGCTACCTGCCGCCTGCCTCGGACCCCTGCTTGTGACCCCTACTACGCTCGTGCTGTTCCGGCCACCGAGATCCTACCCGCCATAGGAGTCTCCCGTGACAACAGGATTATAATGAAACATGGGAACAGGGGAACATACATTTTCCTGACATGACAAGGTGTAAACCACATTCCTGGACCGCAGTCCAGTTAACCCCTTGCCCCCCTGGTGAGGTCAGGGGGTGGCCATATGGGGTGCAACCCCTTTAATACCGGGCCAACCCCCCTCTCCCTCTACACCTAGGATGGGTGATAGTGGGCAACGCGTGCACTGACAAAGGGCACTGACAAGACTATGTTGACGCCCGCAGAACGGTGATAACAGAATGTGGACACACATCCCTCTCTGAACCATGTCTTGGCCATCTCCAAGTGACAGGAGGTCCAAGTGAAGAGAAGAGACGAGACAAGGTCATACCCCTGAGATCGACAAGAACATCCTCACATCAGGGGGATGTGACAATGGCCTAGGATGCTTAGTGGTTCAGACAACCAAGGATAACGAGTCGACTCCACCGAAGGAAGAAAGTCATCTCCCGAAGGTGACCGACAAAAGGATCTCCCAAAAGAAAAGAAACAATCAGACAGTTCCCTTGAGAGCAATGACACAGCTGAGACGTACAGCCATTCCTCTCCACAGAGTATCAAGCGACAAAGCAGCCAGCTGTCATGGCTGGCATAGCTGCAAAAGATTGCGCCCTGCAGGTGAAGCCACAGTGGCAAAAAGACTGTCCTCTCGCATGTCAAAAAAGAGACAATCGCAGAGACATTTCACAAAGGGATTTACAAGGACAAAAGAGACTGTTCTTCGTCCTGTCCAAGGAGAAAACAACCTCCTGACGGCAGTCAACAAAGAGACACAAAGGCGTATCACCAAAATACGTGGAGACATTCTCATGCAAGAGGAATGCACCGATGACTTAGGGTGCACAGCGTTCCAGACCACAAGGGACGACGACAAGCAAACACCATCGATGGAAGATAGAGGATTCCTGATGTTAACGGTCAAGGAGCTCGTCAAAGACGGACCGGGCAGTTGGGTGAACCCGCCACCATTCCATTCACCAAGAAGGCGCCTCCCAAACAATAAAGAACATGCCATCTCTAGGCTCACTTCGCTCCGCTGCGACCTACAAAGGAAACCGGAGACCAAACATAACTTTGTGGCCTTCATCCAGAAAACATTCCTTAGCGGCCACGCGAAGCCAGCACCTCTAATAAAGAAAGGTGAAGAATGCTGGTACCTCCAATCATCTGGGGTCTACCACCCTCAGGAACCCGATCAAATCCGGGTAGTGTTCAGCCCCAGCGCTCAGCTCCAGGGAGTCTCCCTGAACGGCGCCCTCTTTACTGGACTAGATTCGACAACCAGTCTTTCAAGAGTGTTGATCCGCTTCCGCAAGGAGCCAAAAGCCATCTCCTTCTGCCAAACGCCAGGTGTTAGAGTGACAGGCTACCACGACTGGCATACGTACAAGGGGATGCGCTCTGTAGGTAAAACCACAGAGACAAAAGGACTGTTCTCTCACAAATCTAAGAAGAAACAGGACCAGAAACCTTTGCAAAAGACACTCTGGTGCACCCAGCTAACCTGGACCGGTGCATCTGCTTGGCATCCTTTGCCAAAGAACCTTTGCCAAGGGACTTTGAAGCCAGTGATACCAGCCGGTATTACATCCTTGTCTGGACATGGACTTTCGCATTGTTTTGTGAATACGATGTTATCTTTGTCATGTATTGCACATATGTTCCACATGTTCCAGTTATATAGTGATATCTCCAGATACCAGACGGGGAGTGTCATGGAACAAGAATCACATCTCTGTTTCACCCCCCCTTTCCTTTGCAGCTTCTGCTTGTCAGTTCCTCATTTCCAGCTGCATGTATTTTGCTCTTTACACACACACAGTGCCTGTGTGTTAGACAGTGTTGCAATCCCTGTCTCTGCATTATGCCAGTGAGTTGCTACAGCAACCTCAGCCTTTCTATCAGAATGGGCTAGTCTGCTCTCTCCCCCTCTGCCTTGTTCACAGATGGTCTGTCCCAGGCTATCCTGTTACCCAGAATTCCCTCACTGCTTCCTTTCCACATTCAACATTGGCTGAGTGAGTACCTTCTGTAATTTGCTCTACTGGCAAGGCCTCATCCTTTTCACCTTTCCCCACTTTCAAGCGCACTCACCATAGAGACATTCTCCCACAACACCATCATCCACAAGTGCCTTTGTAAATCCATGCTTTTCTCAATAAAGTGAAGAAAGACAAATAACTTGTTGTGCTTGTAAAAGGAACGAGTTGAACCTATCTGGGCTATTCATACCACACATGACTCTGGCCTCAGAATAGAATGGCTGGATCATGCTGAACAGGTACTCCCTGAATGGTACTGCACCGACGCTGTGAGGAGACAGCGCATTATTGAATGCCTACGACCACCCGCCCCCCATATGGTGCATTGGTACAGAGATGACCACCCGGATGCAGACACGCACGGGATACTTCATGCACTCACCAAAGCCTATGGGACCCCGGTAGACACGTTCGCACTGATGGCCAAATTTCATGCACTGGCCCAGAAAGAAGGAGAGATGGTATCTGACTTCCTGAGGCGTCTGCATCTAGATCTTTGGACACAGGTAAGGAGGAAGGTAGTGCAGAAGGCTGATGCCGATGGGCTGCGGACCACACAACTTCTGAGGGGACTTCTCCCGTTACATCCAGTATCCGTGAGAGTCAGCGGGTGCCTCGTTCCAGGTCAGGCCTTGTCTTTTGACGAACTTATGGACCGAGTGCAGGCTCATGAGACCGTGGTGTTGGGTCGGGATTTGAACACACCCAAGAAGACGGGAGCACCCCCCAAAGATGCCAAGAAAGGAGAGGCTAGAGCCTTGCCTGCTGTGGACGTGAGTCAGGAAAAGGAGGAGCCTGAGGAGCGCGAGGGTGACCGTGGAGGCTCCACCTCGGGAAGATCTTCCCGGGCCTTCAGGAACAGTTCCATGAGGAGTAATATCCAGTGCTATACCTGTGGCAAGATGGGGCATATCTCGTCCCAATGTCCTGCCAAACGGAGAATGGCATTGTAGAGGGAGAGGGGGGTTGGCCCGGTATTAAAGGGGTTGCACCCCATATGGCCACCCCCTGACCTCACCAGGGAGGCAAGGGGTTAACTGGACTGTGGTCCAGGAATGTAGCTTACACCTTGTCATGTCAGGAAAATGTATGTTCCCCTGTTCCCATGTTTCATTATAATCCTGTATTTTAATGTTTTAAAGTGCATTTCTGTATCTCCAGTTCTGGAGGTCGCAGGGAGTTGATATTTGGCCAATGTGTGGAGTCACTGTAGGCATTAAGAACTGGCAAATTTCAACCCACTGAGCCCACCAGAATGGAACTTATTAATATGTGTAGATATTAAAGTGTATATGTATGGTATTTTGGATCTGCTCTGAAAATGCAGACGCCATCTGCTATGCTAATAGGTCATGAAGGGCAGCCGGCTGATTGAGCCTAAGCACTGTGATCATAAGTTAACTGCCCTGATTGTTTACACTAAGTACTAATCAACAGACCAAGTACTAATCAACAAACTCTGCCACTCTAATTGTTACCTGAGGATGGAGAATCATCAAACTGGAGTGGTTTGTAAGTGTTATGTCTACATCTACAAACAATGCAGATACTTCATTTGGTAGACTGGTCATCGCCCTTGATTTAATTATGGGGCTACCCATAGAGTCCCAGTACACATGGGCCAATTAGCTCGGGGGCATGGGTTAATCTGTGTCTCCACGTTAGGGATTGGATACAGATAATTGTTCACCAATAGTCTGTATTCAATGTTAAGAATAGGGTTACACAGGTATATAAACTGTGTCAACCCTACAGTTTTTAGTTGTGCTTCTGATTCCACCTGGAATGTCACCGGATTGCTGGAGAATTGCTAGCTGATACTTCTCCATCCCCCAACCCTAAGTAAGTGTTACCTTCTTGCCTGTTAATTGTACTATATTGCTGTGTTCACCTTATTTAAGGAATACATATATTTTATTATATCTAAGCCTCGTTCAGTTCAACCCAGATATTTGGTGTTCATTATATCTTGTCATAAGCTACCGTGACAGGCATCCCGACCTGCAAAATCCATGCTGTGTACTTCCCGGACCGCGGAAACTGGCCTTGTGCCCAACGAGGGCGCTGCCCTTGAAGCCAATGGAGCACCGGCCCCACCCCTGATGAGTAGCCGCATCAGGCCGCCGGCTATCGTCAAGGTCGTTATTGAGGGTATCTATGCATCTGCTCTACTGGATACGGGTTCCCAAGTAACCATTGTATATCGACCCTTCTGTGATCTGCACTTTCACCGGTTACCCCTATTGTCTGCAGACTCCATGAGATTGAGAGGGCTAAGCCATGAAGACTACCCTAACGATGGAGTGGTGAGAGTACACCTGGACATTCCACAATTGAATACCGGCAAACACCACCCTATGGAAGTGGAGGCATTAGTGTGCCCGGAACCCCAAGACCACCCCAGCGCCTCTATAATCATGGGGACTAATACGGACATAGTACAAGCCGTGATCCGAATGTGCTTGCAGGAAGCGGGTGAACTACCGTTGCTGGCTCTAGCCATGTACCCAGCGTTACAAGAGGTCTGCGGTAGGGTCGCGGCCGAAGAAGAGCACGGGGTGTTGTATAACATGGAGCGTGGATTGACGGACATCCCTCCAGGAGAAGGAAGGATGATGACAGCAGCTTGTCACTACCCTGAGAGACGCAAAGAGGACTGGCTATTCTCCTTGGAAAGTAATGCAGATGACGACCAGCAGTTCGGCTACAAGGTGTTGGCCTCCGCGAAGGAGTGGCCGTTTAGAATTCCGCGCAGAACTCAGGTCTACGTGATTAACCTTTCCCCCTATCCCATGCCCATTGACTATGGGCAGCAGCTGGACTGAATATATCCTGTGACTCCTGAAGGGAAGATAGAAGCTTCCCTCCCCTCGTCCGGCCGCTCCGTTTCTAAACTCCTCCAACCCTTAACTGTTTCTGTTATGGTGCAAGGGATTCTATTCTGAGTCTTTCAAGTGAGTTATCCAGGGTTCCGAGATTTTATAAAACCCTTCGGTAGATCGTTTTAGAAAAGCCGTAAGTTTTTCTATCCTCATTACCTCATTGAGTCTATTTTTCACCTGTTGTTTTGTAGGGGGCGCTGTCTTCTTCCAGGAGTATGCTACCGAGCATCTTGCTGCTGTCAGAATAAAGGAGATTAATTTCCATACTGGGTGATCGATCTCCTCTATCGGTCTGCCCAGTATGAAGGTCAGTGGATCCATAGGGATTGTGAGACCTGTGATCTCTTTTATTAAATCTTGTATTATAAGCCAGTATTTTTGAATCTCTGGACATAGCCACCAGATATGGGCCATGTCCCCTCTATGTCCACAGCCTCTCCAGCATAGGTCCGATGCCAGAGGGTAGATTTGCTTTAGTCTCACTGGGGTAAGATACCAGTGATACATTATTTTGTAAACATTCTCCTTCACCGTGGTACATATGGATGTTCCTGAGGCCGCGTCCCATATGTCTTCCCAGTCCTCCCGGTCTATAACTATGTTCAATTCCGCTGCCCACTTGAGCATATAGTCGTGTGCGGTTGGATTTGCCGGATTCTCCATGCCAGCATATATTTGCGTTATTAGACCTTTTTGATGTGCTCTGTCCCGGCACAGTTTCTCAAATTTTGTGGGAGGGGGAAATTTCATTGTTGGGGACATTTTTTGTAGGAAGTGTCGAATTTGGAGAAATTTGAATGTATCTAGGTGAGGTACCTTCAATTTGGTGCGTAATTCTTGGAGACTCAGGAACTGTCCGTCGCTCAGCAGATCTGCGATCACCCTGACCGGCAATGATTTGAATATGTCGAATTGTTTAGTCTCGCATCCTGGGGGGAATTTTGGATTGTTGAATAGTGGGGTTAGCTGTGAACTGAGGGAGGAGAGCTGGTATTTCATTTTAGTTTTCGTCCATATATCCCATGTGTGTCTCATTGCTCCCAGTTCGAATTTAGGCGCCATGTCAGTGCCCCTATCACCGCACCAAAGAATAAGCTGGCAGAGAAGGCGTTCTGGAGTACTGAGATTCAATTGCTAGCCAACAGAGCTGGTCTGGGTCCGAGTTCCACATGACCACCTGTCTTAATTGGGCTGCTTGATAATATTTAGCTATGTCTGGGACCCCAATCCTCCTTTTGTCCTGGGCGCCATAAGAACCGACCTAGATACCCTGGGTCTCTTCCCTTGCAAGATAAATTGAAACATTTTGTTTTGGATAGTCTTTAGTTCAGAGCCAGGGATATGGATCGGGAGTGTCTGGAAAAAGTATAATAATCTAGGGAGTATATTCATTTTTACTGAGATCATCCTCCCGATCCATGAGATCTGGTAGTTTTCCCAATTATCCAGGTCTTTTTTAATTTTCTTAAAGAGGTTTGGGTAGTTATTTTGGTAGAGAGAGCCGTAGTTCTTTGATACATGTACTCCCAGGTATTTGATGTATAAAAGGCTCCACTTATAATTAAAGTTTTGTTTCAATGTTCGCATCTCTGGCTCTGATAGATTTAGGTTGAGGGCCTCTGATTTGTCACTATTAATTTTATAACCTGATATTTTACCAAATTCTCTTAATTCCTTGTGGAGATTGGGGAGAGAGATCTGGGGTTGTATTAACGTTAGGATAACATCATCTGCGAATAACGAGACTTTATAGTTTTTCCGCCAATCGGTACCCCTTGTATGTTTATGTTGTCTCGTATTCTAGCCGCCAAAGGTTCAATTGTTAAGGCGAACAGGAGGGGAGATAGGGGGCAACCCTGTCTTGTTCCATTTGTGATACTGAATTTCTTAGCGGATCCGCCCGGGAGTTTCACCACCGCAGTTGGGCTGCGGTATAGCGCTCGGACCCCCTCTAGGTATTCCTCTTTGAAGCCGAATTTCTGCATTGTTTTGTCAAGAAATAGCCAATCAATTCTGTCGAACGCCTTCTCTGCATCTAAGCTTAACAAAACCGCTTGGGTAGCTGTGAGGTGGGCATGATCAATGATATTGATAATTTTGCGGGTGTTATCTGAGGCTTGTCTGCCTGAGACAAACCCCACCTGGTCGTTGTGTATTAATATCGGTAATATCGGATTCAGTCTATTTGCCAGGATTTTGCTGTAAAGCTTAAGATCGTTGTTTAGTAGAGAGATTGGTCGGTAACTCCCACAGAGCAATGGGTCCCTACCCTCTTTTTTTTTTTTTCCAAACAGTTTTATTAGGCATTCAGGTAAACATACAGTGGCATTGTGCAAAAAAGCCTAACATTTTCAATTCCACAATTTTTGGGGGGGAAACAGATAGACAACCGCCGTTGCCAGTAGAAAAAGGGAGGGGGGCCTTCGAAGAGGGAAGGCAGAGGGGGGGTGCTGAGGAGGGAAAGGGGGGGGAGGGTAGAGAGGGGGGAGGGGTAGGAAAGGGGGGGGAGACCCATCTGACTGTTTAGGAGTATGGTCTTTAGGGCTGTGTTCGAGCGCCTATGGTGGGGTGATCAGTGTCTGGTACGTTAGATTTTGTTGTCTGGTCCTATTGTAGGAGATCCATGGATCCCAAATATCCTCGTGTGCCGGCATTTTTTGTCGGACGATGGCTGTGAGCCTCTCCATAACCATTACCTCGTCGACTCTTTTCCTGATTGTTCCTAGTGCTGGCGTAGTTGTTTTCCTCCAGGAGGCCGCAATACAGCATCGAGCCGCGGTCATAATGAAGGAGATCAATTTCCTGACTGGCCGGACAATGTCCTTCAAGGGTGCAGCCAACAGGTAGGTCAGTGGTTCAATAGGCACTTCTAGGTCGGTGACCTCTTTTATTAAAATTTGGACCTTGGCCCAGTACTTAACAATTTCTGGACAGGACCACCAGATGTGGACCATGTCCCCTCTATGACCACAGCCTCTCCAACATAGATCTGATGCCAGAGGGTAGATTTGGTTTAATCGTGCTGGGGTAAGATACCAGCCAAACATAATTTTATAAATATTTTCTTTTATTGTAGTACAAAGGGAGGTCTCCGAGGCTGTCTCCCAGATTTCTTCCCAAGTCTCTCTGTCTATACCAATATTCAGGTCAGCTGCCCATTTGAGCATATAGTCATGCTCTTTTGGGGTCGAGAAGCGCTCTAGAGCCCCGTATATATCTGAGATTAGACCTTTCTGGTGGGTCTTTGTCTCGCAAAGAAGTTCAAATGATGTGAGAGTGGGGTATTCTGGGAGAGGACATGTTGTCCTAATAAAGTTTCTGATTTGAAGATATTTGAATGTGTCAAATTCTTTAATTTTATATTTGGTCCTTACCTCTTGGAAACTCAGAAGCCTCCCCAGGCTCAGAAGATCCGCAATCGCCTCTATACCCCTTGTGCTGTATTGTTCGAACAGTTTAGATCCACATCCCGGGGGGAACTTTGGATTGTTGAAAATGGGGGTCAATTGGGAGCTTTTGGTAGTAAGGCCATATTTGTATTTACAACGAGACCAGACGTCCCATGTGAAGCGAGAGGCCTGTAGTTTCAGGTTGTGTGTATGACCCTCTCCTCTGTCCAGGCTCCAGAGGCAGGCTTGCAGAGAAGGCACTTTGGCACATTGAGTCTCTATCTCTACCCAACTATAACGGGTCGGGTCAGAATTCCACATCACCACCTGCTTGAGCTGTGCAGCTAGGTAATATCTGTGTAAGTCCGGTACCCCCAGACCTCCCCTAGATCTTGCAGCCATCAAAACCGATCTGGCGACTCGGGGTCTTTTGCCCTGCCAAATAAAGTGAAATATTCTGTTTTGCATGTTTTGAAGATCAGCGCCCGGGACGTGGGTCGGGAGTGTTTGAAAGAGGTATAACATTCTTGGGAGTATATTCATCTTAGTGGAAGTCATTCGACCGATCCACGAGATCTGGTAACCTTCCCACTGATCTAGATCCTTTTTGATCTTATCCCATAAACGCGGGTAGTTATCCCGGTATAGATCCCGATAGTGCCTTGATACATTAACTCCCAGATATTTAATGTATGAAGGGCACCATCTGTAGCTGAAATTGGTTTTGAGGAGGTTGACTTCGGGATCCGGGAGACTAAGATTTAGGGCCTCTGATTTGTCGCTGTTTATCTTATATCCTGATACTCTGCCAAACTCCGTCAGTTCCCTCTGGAGGTTGGGGAGGGAAGTTAGAGGTTTAGTCAGGGTAAGGATGATATCATCAGCGAATAGGGAAATTTTGTATTGTGAATTATCGATCGGGATTCCCTGAATGTTCGGGTTCCCTCTTATTTTAGACGCCAATGGTTCAATCGTGAGGGCGAAGAGAAGGGGAGATAGGGGGCATCCTTGACGTCTACCGTTCTGGATTAGGAATCGTTCAGAGCCTCCGCCCGAGAGGCGTACCGAGGCTGAGGGATTCTGGTAAAGTGCTTGAACGCCTTTTAGGAACGAGTCTCTGAAGCCGAACTTAATCAGTGTCTGGTTTAGAAATAGCCAATCAATCCTGTCAAATGCCTTCTCTGCGTCAAGGCTTAGTAACATTGCCTTTGAGCCTGAAAGGTGGGCATGAGCTACTAAATTTATGATTTTGCGTGTATTGTCTGAGGCCTGACGGCCCAGGACAAACCCGACCTGGTCCTTGTGTATTAATCTCGGGAGGAAGGGATTAAGTCTGTTCGCCAAAATTTCAGTGAAACCAGTTTGATTGCTGACTGACTAGCCATTTGGTTGCTGGAGTGTTGTCACTATTGGGATCGCGCCCTTCCCACCGGGTGGATCCTTATATCGTAGATCAAAGATCGTTTTTATCCCCTCTGGGGGTTGATTTCTGTATGTGAGGTTCAGGTTGGCCCGACGAGGGGTTGGGGTGGTGGGAGTGGGAAGGGGTGAGGCAGGGGAGGGGGGGAAAGAGTCTGGTGGGACAGAATCAGCAGCAAGAGGTAAAGTAGGATGAGGCCCACTATGGACCTCCAGTGGATACCGCCGGGGTTAGGTACCGGCATTTGGGCGTATGGCCCAATGAGGGGGTGATCCAGTGGTCCAGGAAGGCTGTGCAAGAAAAGCTCGGACCCATGTAGTAGCTTGAGGGAGCTCTTCCTGGGCGAGGGATGGGAGGGGTGTGGAGGGGGGAGGAGGGTGGAAAAAAGGGTGATGGGGGATGGGTGGGGGTGGGGAGTGGGAGGGGGGTTAGGGGAAGGTGGGGGAGAGGAGGGAATGAGGGAGGGGGGGAATGGGAGAGGGGGGGTGCATATATGTTTACTCTAGTCACTAGTACCTTAAGACATGGTGAACATATGATGCACTATAAGCAGTGCAGCTTTTTACATATATAGGCATTTTAACAGTCATCAACCATTGTTATTTGTACTTCTACTACACGTTTACTCTTGTTGTAGACCTGCCCTCCAGTTTCGTGTGGGCCCTCGTCCTCTCAGTTAGTGTCAAAGAGGTCGCCCTTATGGAGTGTTTGTGATGCTTAGAAAGGTGTAGCAGCAGTTTCCTGTTCCTTTTAGGGATGATGTGGGGGGGGGGGGGAGTGTGGGAAGGGGTGGGAGGGGGAAGGAGGGGGGAGGGAGAACAGGGGGAGAGACAATTATGGTTGCTACATGTGGTGTTATTTGGTAGTATGGTGTAAGCTTCTCTCAGTTTAGGTAATCCATCGTGGAGGGGGGGGTAGGTGGGGGAAGCAATGAAGGGGGAGGGAAGGGGGAGGAGGGGGAGGGAAGGGAGAGGGGGAGGGGGGGAGAGGTGTGGGATGGGATATGTATTATCTGTTATGGGATCTATGTCCCTTATGTATCTAGCTTAGATATCGGCTCTTCTAAGCGTTTCCCTGCGGATTGGATCTTGGCACTTATCCTCACTGGTAGAATACTTATGAAATATTAGAGAACATGAGAAAACAGTCTCATTATCACATTAACACAATATCAGCTTCAACAAATAATACTCAGTGGTAACATCAGCGGGGAGGGGGCAAACAGGGTTGTCAGTGTTAACTTATGCGCTGATGCTCCTTCAAACGTGGGAAGGGAAAGAGAACCGATCCCGTTCGCAGAACTGTGTCCCGGTCCCTGGGTGTTTATACCACTGCAGCCGCCGGGCTCAACCCTCTAGTCTGCGGGGTCTCTGTTATGCGGCCTCCTTCCGTAGAGGAGGGAAGGGGGGGGAGGGTTGGTGTACTCACAGTTTGAGGATTCCTTAATCGGGTGTGGGGTCCCATTCCCTTTCTGGGCCCTCTTTGCTCGCTTAACCCGCCCCCCTTGAAAAACAAGCCTGGAGGCTTCTGCATATGCGTGGGCCCACGCGGTCTTCTCTGCAGAGGTCCCGATCCCTTCGGCTGCTACTCGCTCCTCTGGCCGCCCAGCCTGGGCCTCAGGTGAGCAGACTCCAGTAGGGGCATTATGCTGCCGGTCGGTTGCAGGACATCTAGGCCTGGAAGGCCGTGGTGACGGTCTGTTGCTGAGGAAGCCGCAAGACGCAGAACATCCAGGGCTGGTGTGCCCCATCTGAGGTACCATCCCCTCCTGCTTTGCTGTCGTCACGATCCAGAGGTGAGTCAATCAGTGTGGGAACCGGGTGTCGGAGTTCAGTTTGCCGCTAGCTCATTTATTTCTGGTGGAGCGTTGATGCACCGCTCTTTTTGTGGTGTCTGCAGGGTCACCAACTGCGTCCCCTCCTCGTGTGGCTGTCTTGGTTGGGTTAGGCAGCCATGCAGCTGGGGGAGATAGGCCCAGCGCTCGGGCGAAAGGGAGCATATCCTCCTGCCGTCGGATGGTGAGAAACTTGCCTCCATTATTTACAGCAAGTTTAAATGGGAAGCCCCACCTGTATTTCACCTCATTTTCACGGAGAAACACAGTGAGGGGCTTCATCTCCCTTCTCCGGTTGACCGTGATGCGAGATAGATCGTTGAATATCTGTATGGCGGACGTTCACAGAGGTACACAATTGGAGACTTTTATAAGGTGAAATTATAATAAGGCTTTATTGTGCCTTTTCCTTTTCATCAGGAAAACATCCAAACACAGGGGGGGGGGGGGGGGGAACAAAGCTTCTATTCACTTGGGAGTATCTCTAGTGAAAATACCATGCAATTAATTCACAACTCCCTAAGTCAAGCATGTCTCGCAGCCCCAAAACATATAGCATGAAATAAGCAGATATAAGCAGTCTCTTAATAATGAAAGTCTTATCTGTTTCTTGGAGGGAAAATCTTCTCAGTTCCTGGTTCAGCTTCAGGTGTAGTAGTTTTCCCTGTGTCTTGAAATCAGCTCTGCTGTGTCTTGTGGCAGAGCTCAAGACATGGTCAGCTCCCGAGATCTGTGTTCTCTTGGTAAGTCTCCTGGGAGACTCAAGAACACTGCTCTGTCTCCAAAGTTCAGCCCACAAGTGAGCTAACGAGTCACTTCCTGTCTCAACAGACAGGCTTTTGTAAGCAATCAGGCAGGTGGTGTTAATTAATTGACTTCCAGCAGTTAACCACCACACTGCCAAATTAAAGGCACATTACTTGAACAGGGATTACTCCCCTCTTACAGGCCTCTTCTTGGAAGGTAATTGATGAGGAGCTTCTGCATGCTTAGATGATCTTCTCTTTCGTCGTGTAGCTGTGCATTCTGACTATTATGTCACGTCTTCGGCCTGGATCTTCTGATCGTGGGCCCAGGGCTCTGTGGGCTCTGTCAATTTCGAGATCTTTTTCCTCTAGAGACGCACATATAGATGTGAAGAGTTCCGAGAGGTAAGGTCTGATTTGACCCGGGAGAACCGTTTCAGGGACATTGCGGATGCGCAAGTTCTGCCTCCTATCCCGGTTCTCCTGGTCCTCTTGGCCCACTTTTAGCAATAGGATTTCCTCTCCAAGGCGGACGATTTCCTCTTCGGCCTCCGTCTGTCGCGCGAGGGATTCTGCCAGCTTCCCAGGCCTGTTGTGCGTTCCGTGAGGCCCTGCATGTCTTGTTTCAGCTCCGCTGCCACTGCCCTGAGATCCGCTTGGAGTGAGGCCTGTAATTTCGTGTGCATGGACGCCATTAGGTCCTCCATGTAGGCTCTGGTTACAGGTTCCTCCGGTGCAGCTGTCTCTTTGGGCCGTGTTGATTTGCTCTGTGGGGCCTGTGGACCGCGTGCTCCGACGCCATCTTGGGCTTCTGCAGAGTCCTCTGGCTTTTCTGCGGGGGGTGAAAAATACTTGGTAACCCCTTGATTTACTTTAGGCAGTGGTAAAGTGATAATAGGAGTTGACACCGGAAAATAAAGGATTAAAGGGCTGCAGTTTTCTGTGTTCAGATAGATAATGGTGACAAGGAAGGTTCACAGGGGGGGACAACCAATTGTGAGGTGCAGTCACTAATGTCCCCCTTACCCTGGCTATGCCCGGCGTGGAGTACCCTTTACTCACGATGATACGCCGCCTCAGTCATCCTTTCTTGCTGCAGCTGCCCTGACGCTGCCAAAAGCGTCTCCTCCAGGCATCCGGTGGTGAAGCAGATTCTCATACACAGCAATAGAACAAGGTAAGAATCAAAAATCCAGCCTCTCCATGATACAAAAAGTAGGCACTCACCAGCAAAAAAGGGGTTAAAAGGTACACTTTAATGAACTACATAAAAAACAAAAAAACAGACAGTACTAACTACTCTCCCACATGTTTCACGCCTACTGTGGCGCTTTCTCAAGGAGTAATGACGTAAGGGAGGTCCTGGGTATTTATGACAACTAGCACAGGGAAAGTCTGAGCTTACAAATAGAAGTAAGCAAAATTCACCTTTTTATTCTTTTATCTTGCTCAAATTAGCTATATATGCATATGTTTTGCCTTAATTGATTTCTATGTATAGGACATCTTTGCATTCATTGCATTCTTTACGGTGCATTTGTAATGCATAACCAATTATTTATATGATTTATTGCATTATTCATATTGGATTGTATTAAATGATGTATCCGTAGTCATATTATTATGTCACATAAGGAACTAGGTGAATTTTGCTTACTTCTATTTGTAAGCTCAGACTTTCCATGTGCTAGTTGTTCTATCACTCAGTAAGGACAATATGTATGCAAAACATGAGTTTCTTTCATCAATTTTGGTAACTATTGCTGGTATAGTGCGGGTTAATCTCTGCAGATCATGCGTGATTATTGTGGGATGTTCTGCCTCTTTTTTATTTTCTTTTCTTTTTCTCTCTTTGTCTTCTCTGTTCTTTCTGCAAGACATATTTAATTGAATATTGATATTAGCTGTCTTGTATGACGGGGAGAATCATAAATACCCAGGACCTCCCTTATTTCATTACTCCTTGAGAAAGCGCCACAGTAGGCGTGAAACATGTGGGAGAGTAGTTAGTACTGTCTGTTTTTATGTTTTTTATGTAGTTCATTAAAGTATACTGTCACGGGAGACTCCTGTGGCGGGTAGGATCTCGGTGGCCGGAACAGCACGAGCGTAGTAGGGGTCACAAGCAGGGGTCCAAGGCAGGCGGCAGACAGCGCACTCAGGAAACAAGCAGAGGTCCGAGGCAGGCGGCAGGTAGCGACGTCAGGTAACAAGCAGAGGTCCGAGGCAGGTGGCAGGTAGCGAAGTCAGGTAACAAGCAGAGGTCAGCAACGGGGAGACTGGAACAGGACAGGGGAGCAAGGACAGTTCTGGGGGCAGGGACTGAGAACAGGAACAAAGAGGGACAAGCCAGATTACCAGCAAGGGCTTTTACTGTGAACAGATTACTATGGTACAGGTACAGAAAACAGATCAGGATATCAGAAGCATGTGCATCAGGAATCTGACTTCAAGCAAAGGCAAAAACAACAGACAGGAAGCAAGCTATAAGGACAGAGACAGGAGCAACAAGAAGACAGACAGACAGAGGAACCCAGAGCCAACAGAAGGCAGCAGCACACCCAGTGGACAAGGAAGCTATGGATAGGCAGGAGGTCTAGGCGACCCTGACATTACTCCCCCCTCTCAAGAGCGTTCTCCGGACGATCCTCCAGGCTCTTCCCGGAGGCCTTGATGAAAAGTGGACTCAAGGTGACCCACCTCTGGTGGTTTGTCAGCGGGCAGAGAGTACTCCACAGGTACAGACTGAAAAAGTCCATCAGAAAGCCGACAGAGGAATTCAATTCTCTCTCGGAACAGTTGAATGTCAGGATGCATCAACCCAAACGCCAGAGAATCTGTGAGCAGCAAGCTTGACTTTACAGAGTAGGTCACAGGCTCGGCAGAGGACGCATCAGATTTTCGTAGATAAGCGGAAGAACGTGCGCTTGTCTTCACAGCAGGAGCAGAGGAGCCAGTAGATCCTCCTGACAACCCTCCAGGTTTAGCAAGGTGTCCCTGATGGAAGGCCGACTCACGATGGCCTTCGGACAACACTCCATGTTTTGCAGGAACATAGGGATCAGCAACAACTCCGGACAACCCTCCAGGCTCTTCAGGGAAATCTTGATGGAAGGCCAACTTAATGTGTACGTCAAGTGCTGATGGGAAATCTGTGAGAGGTGCATTTATCCTTATCACAAGAGCGTTGGCATCAGCATCAAGAATATTAGGCATACACTACCGACACACTTTATTGAAGTGTGGTCGGTACCGCAAGCCGGGAAATCTCCCGGCATGCTAGTGGCCGCCCCTCGGCGTGCCGCGCATCATAGACGCGCGGTCACGCGTCATCGGGAGCGTGCGCCCCCTGCACGCGTGTCCAGGGGCTCCCCGAGGGAGCCCTGGTGTCCCGCGATCGCGGGACAGCGGCAGGGGGTTCCCGGGGACCCGGCGGACCCGGCAGCGGTAGGGAGAGCGCCCCGATCGGAGGGCGCTCTTCCGCTGCTTCGGCGCGCGCCCGTCACACTCGGGCGCGCGCCAGGCTACTGCTGCGGCACAGAACGGGCAAATGCTCGAATAAACTGTGCCGCAGCAGTAGCAAGGAACTTCACCAGGGATCCGTCTAACGTCATAGCAGGGGCATCGGACACAGATACATCAGGCTCTTCACATGCGGCAGAGGGGACATATTCACTTTCCGTGGTCTCTTTTTGTGACTGCCGTTTCGTGGTATCACCTAAATTCTCATTAAGCATCTATTTGATTTTTCAGCTCTTGAAGCTGTCCTTCTGCACTTCTTTTCCCACTCAATGCAGTTGTCAGTTCGGCTTCTTTGGAGTTGAGTCGCGACTCCATATCTCCCAGCTGACTCAGAGTAAAGCTTAAATATGTTTCATCTTCTTCATTTCTGATCTGCAGCTGCCGGTACTCCTCCCGGGCATTGTCCACCTCCAGCTGCAGCCGGACCTTATTACGGGCTGTGTGGTCCAATAATTTGCAGGCATCGGCCATTTTGACCTCATAGCGCTGTGTCAGGCCAGCCACTTGACAGACGGACACCTTCTCTCTCTCCTTTTTGGCAAGCTGTGTCTTGAGCTCAGCGATCTGCGCCTGCAGCGCTGTGAGCTGCTGAGATGTGTGTTCAGCTGCTAGCTTTAGCTCTTCCTCCAGCGAGGTTCTGGTTATGCTCAGTGTGGCCTTCAGCTCCTCATGCTGCTCTTTGGGGACACACTGGGTACTCAAATAATCTTGCAGCATTCTTATTTTGTAGGCAGTCTGGAAACTTTCTTCCTGCAGAACTCGCTGCTTTTCTTCAGCATTCACCCATTTCTCCTTGGTGTCCTGCAGATGTGTACGCAGTTCTCGCAGCTGACTCTGCAGCATATTTTCTGCTTGTGTGCGCCGCTCCAGGGAGACACGTTCTTCTTGCAGCACTTTCTCTGCATTCTGCAGTGCTGTCTGCACGTCTAACTTTTCCTGGGCCAACTGTTTCTTCTCCTCTCCTAATTCATAGAGTTTCTTATCTCCTTCACTGACTTGGATATAGAGATTCTTGCACTCTTGGGTTACAGTTTCAAAACTGATATTTAACCCTTCGAAGATTTCTCTCATAGAACGTATCTCTGTTGTCAAGTAGCATCTCTCCTCCCGATCGACTTCCATCTCTTTTTTGAAGTAGCAAATATCCTCATGGGAGACTTTAAGCTCTGTATTAAGCCTGTCAATTTCCTTCATAGAGATTTCCAGGAATTCGTTACTTTTAGAAGCGTGGCGCCGATTCTCAGCAACCTCAGCATATGCCTTCTCCAGCTCACCTGGCATGACATCCAGGTCACTCTCCAACTGGTGCTTTTCTTTTTCCTGCAGAACACACTTAGCAATTGCTGAAGAAAGACAGCTCTGTAGTGCAGCATTGGCTTCTTGCTCCTTATCTAAACGTCCATAAAGACAATCAATCACTTTCTGTGCAGCTTGAAGCGTCTGAGTATAAGCATCTTTCTTCTCTTCCACTATTCTTGGGATACGTCTGTGAGTTGCCTTAAGCTGCAGCATATTTCTTTCATCAAATGCTGACTCTGAGGTTAAATTTTCATTCTTAATTCCTTCTGCAACTTCCACAGTAATGCCTCCCTTCTTTTTCTTCTTCTTCCTTGCTTTGAGAAGTTCTGAAGAATCAGTGGTACTGTGTTCACATTTACTGCTCAAGACTGTTTGAGTGGGAGCCATAATTAAACCACACTTCCCAAGAAACCAGCGAAGAGGAAATGTGTTTTTAAAACAGAAGCATTAGAATGAACAACAGGAATATTAGACACAGTGAGACACAAGATAGGAGAGCTGA
Organism: Ascaphus truei; assembly: GCF_040206685.1. Lineage (NCBI taxonomy): Eukaryota > Metazoa > Chordata > Amphibia > Anura > Ascaphidae > Ascaphus > Ascaphus truei. The sequence goes on from NC_134499.1 coordinate 9,074,282, forward strand.
CCCTTTGAGACTTTAGCATCAGTCACAGAGATTTATAAATGCAAGGAAAAAACATAGACAGAGAAACCTGTAGTCATATTTGAATCTTTAGGCATCAGGTGTAGGGATATCATACAGACAGAGAGAACCTGCAATTACATCTAAATCTTTAGGCATCAGGCGTAGGGATATCATATAGACAAAGAAAACCTGCAGTTGAATCTGAAACTTTAGATATCAGGCATAGAAATATCATAGACAGCAGGAAACTAATACAGAGAAAACTTGTAGTTAGATCTGAAACTTTTGACATCGGACATAGGAATATCAGACAGAGAACCCTGCAGTCAAATCTGAAACCTTTGATATCAGGCGTAGGGATATCATATGTTGCAGAGAAACAAACTTTAGGGGAACTTGCAGGTAAACCTGAAACCTTAGAACCAATCATATGAAAAACTATAGATGCAAGAAAATATCACAGTATGCAGTAACAAAATAATAGAAGCACTCTTGTCTTTTGAAATGGGAACCCTGTGAACAGCAGTGGTCCAACCAGTGATGCAGAGACGAGCCTTATCCAGGAAATGAAAAGTCAGAGTCTAAATAGGTGGCAACAGGTACTGCAAGGGTTAACCCAGGCACTGCACAAAAATAAAAATCTCAAAGAAAACTGCAATAGTCTCTGCAGCAACAGTTCTAGTCTCAGAAAAAATGTTTTTGTTATGAACGCAATAATTCTTGCAGAACACTTAGCAGCAACAAAAAAAACCTTTCAAAATCCCAACTTGGATTTCCAAAAAAGAAACTAAAGTACTTATCTTCAACCATGCGGATGTGGTCTGCTGCAGCAGGAAGGAAAGGGTGCAGGCAGAAGAAGAATCTGTTCCAGCGAGATCCAGAAGTGGCCTTTGCTTTCTGTCATGGGAGACTCCTGTGGCGGGTAGGATCTCGGTGGCCGGAACAGCACGAGCGTAGTAGGGGTCACAAGCAGGGGTCCAAGGCAGGCGGCAGACAGCGCAGTCAGGAAACAAGCAGAGGTCCGAGGCAGGCGGCAGGTAGCGACGTCAGGTAACAAGCAGAGGTCCGAGGCAGGCGGCAGGTAGCGAAGTCAGGTAACAAGCAGAGGTCAGCAACGGGGAGACTGGAACAGGACAGGGGAGCACGGACAGGTCTGGGGGCAGGGACTGAGAACAGGAACAAAGAGGGACAAGCCAGATTACCAGCAAGGGCTTTTACTGTGAACAGATTACTATGGTACAGGTACAGAAAACAGATCAGGATATCAGAAGCATGTGCATCAGGAATCTGACTTCAAGCAAAGGCAAAAACAACAGACAGGAAGCAAGCTATAAGGACAGAGACAGGAGCAACAAGAAGACAGACAGACAGAGGAACCCAGAGCCAACAGAAGGCAGCAGCACACCCAGTGGACAAGGAAGCTATGGCTAGGCAGGAGGTCTAGGCGACCCTGACATATACCTTTTTAACCCCCTTTTTGCTGGGGAGTGCCTACTTTTTGTATTATGGAGCGGCTGGATTTTTGATTCTTACCTTGTTCTATGATTGATTTTACTGCCGGCCGGGAGAGGTAAGCCCAGCACTCAGTTACAGCCCAATGGCGGCCATTTTAGTTAGCCTCCGGCCGCACCATTGAGACTAGCCTGGGGCTTTGTGCAGCTCTCTGTCCTGTCTCTCCCACCTGGGGGCTCCGCTTTCTTCCGTGGGGTCCCCCCCCTCCTCCGGACCCCCCACTGAGCCACTCACTCTCTGGAGGAGGTCGCACCTCTCGGCTCGCTCCTCTGTGGCGGAGTCAAAATGGCCACTCCTTCTTCCACCCGCTGGCTCCCGCCTGATCCCCCGATCACTGCGCTCACTGCCCGCTCGGATCGTCACCGCGGGACTTCACAGGGTGCGGGGGGATTCTCCCTCACCCGTGGGGCACTTTTTCGCTGCACTTTTGTGTGTTTTTGGGGGGGTTTTGATGTCCTTTTGGTTGCTGCAGCACGGAGCTCTGTGGCTGCGCTGCTTCACAGTTCGGCTGCTAGCCACGCCCCCCGTGAAATGGCATTTCTAGGGCTGAAGACCAGTTTAACCCAAGCTCCGGTGTTGGCATATGCAGATCCTGATCGAGAGTATGTCCTGCATGTGGATGCTAGTTTCAACGGTGTGGGAGCAGTGTTACACCAGAAGTATGACACTGGGCTCCGGCCGGTGGCGTATGCCAGTTGAAGTCTGACACCAAGTGAACAAAACTATCTGGTCCACAAACTGGAGTTTCTGGCCCTCAAGTGGGCTATAGTGGATAAATTGAACGACTACTTGTATGGCGTTCAATTTGAAGTTAGGACTGACAACAACCCTATGACCTATATCAATACCTCTGCCAAATTGGATGCTACAGGCCACCGATGGTTAGCGGCGCTGTCGAACTATCGCTTCAACCTTAAATATAAACCAGGGCCTACAAACATAGGTGCGGATTCGCTGTCGCAAAGACCTGGTCTCAACCCTACTCCAGACGAGGAAGTATGGGAGGAAATTCCGGGACCCGGCATACGGGCATTGTGCTCCACAGCAGCCGTGGTAGATGATCGAGTAGCTTTCTCGGAATTACGGATAGCCGATTCATTAGGGTGTCAATCACGAGCGATTCCAAGGCCATATCGACATCCAGAAGGAATGGATGTCACATCAGATAAGATCATTGCTTGGAAAGATTTGGTGCAATATCAAATTCAGGACCCAGTAGCGGGAATAGTTCGTCAATCGTTGCAACAAGACAATCCTTCCACACTTAAACGAGCACCTAAATAACTGGTAGCCCTACTAATGAAGGAGATGGGAAAATTTGAAATGGACAACTGTCTCTTGTATAGGGTCATACCGTATCACAATCATCCTGACCGGCGACAGTTAATCTGCCCAAGATTCTGCAAAACATGGTACTCCGGGCACTATATGACGAGCACGGTCATCTTTGCATTGACAAAACATTCAGGCTACTTCGTGATCGATTCTATTGGCCCAAAATGAGAGAATCCGTGGAGATACATTGTAGGCAGTGCACCCGTTGTATACAAAGGAAAACATGACCCACCCGGGCGGCACCCATGGCCCATCTGAAGAGTTCAGGACCTATGGATCTGGTGTGTATGGATTTTCTTTGCATCTAACCTGACACTCGGGGTATCGGAAATGTACTGGTGATCACAGATCACTATACAAGATATGCCCAAGCCTTTCCTACCAAAGACCAACGGGCGGTGACTGGGGCTTAAGTATTATGGGAGAAATACTTCCTTCATTATAGACTGACAAATCGATTGCATTCTGATCAAGGCCGGGACTTTGAAAGTAACCTCATCCGAGAATTGCTTAAGTTACTGGGTATCACCAAGTCCCGAACTACACCGTATCACCCGGAAGGGGATGCTATGCCCGAACGTTTCAATCGCACGCTGCTCGACATGCTGGGCACCCTGAAAGGGGCACAGAAGACTGAATGGAGCAAGCACGTAGAGACTTTAGTGCATGCTTATAATTGTACTCGCCACGAGTCCACAGGGTATACGCCTTACTTCCTCATGTTCGGATGAGAAGCCCGGCTACCAGTGGATGTGCGTCTGCGGATATCTACCGATGGGGTATCCAACAGGACGCATTTTCAGTATGTGAAAAGGTTACAAAATAGCTTACAACAGGCATATGAACTGGCAGAGAAAGGCGCTGCTCAACGAAATGCAAGTAATAAGAGACGCTATGATCATAAAGTGCGCCACAAGGAAATTCGCCCAGGGGATGCGGCCCTTCTCCGCAATTTGGGTGACCCCGGAAAGCACAAATTAGGCGACCGTTGGAAAGATGGCGTGTATGAAGTGGAGTCGCAGATGCCTGGCCTCCCGGTATACCGCATCAAAGACTCAGAAGGCCGGGTAAAGGTATGGCATAGAAATCATCTCCTTCCCATACCTCAAGTAGGGGATAATGAATTGGAAGTGCCCACTGCTTCGCTGGATGGAGAGTCAGAAGTTACAGAGGTTGGTCCAGAGACTGTAGTTAATACCACCTCTGAGGATCCTATGGAGGGAACCTCTCAAAGGGGCCTTCCGACCGCGGGGGCATCTCCCAAAGGAGCTACGGGTAAAGGGCCACTTGGTCCAACGACAGACACGCTGACTCCAATGAGCCAGCCATTAGACCCACAGAGCCCATGCTTTGTGCCTCAAAGAGACTGTGTAGAAACATTGAGCCCCTCAAAGGATGAGACTGAATTGCCAAGCGAGATTTGTTACTGTCCAGAGGGAGTAATGGAAGAGCACCTGCGCAGAAGCCAAAGAGCTGATCAACCTCCCATGAGAATGACATGATCAATTCGGGGCACCCCATTATGAGGCTCAGCAGTGGGCTCGCAACAGAGTGGGATCGGTGATTGGAATGTTCAATGAAATGTATAATCTCATATAGAATATACAGTGATAAGTTGTATTCCTCATTTATGCATTTTTATTGTGTAAATATGTGTATTGGTTACGTTGCCAAGCGGGGACGTTGGATTCAGCCAGGGGGAGAATGTAGGGGTGTCCTGGTTTCCCTCTCACCTTCGCTGCAGGGCGCATCTTGAGGGGGGGTGTGTAGGAAGGAGCTTTCAGAGGTTCTGCGGCAGACTGGGTAGCACAGGGCGCCGCCATGTTGTGGACATCGCGCAATAGTTAGGCGCGACCCGGAGGAGCGGAGAGAGTTCGCGCATGCGCAGTATAAAGCGCGCGAACGGCTGGCCAATCACCCGGAGGCTCTGCAATAAACTACAACTCCCAGGAGCTTCAGCGAAACCACCTGACGCCAGGGAACGAATAGGATTGCAGGGATTGCTGACAGGCAGGAAAGGGAAGCGTGGGGGAGACCACGCTAGCAAGAGTGCACCGCAGGAGCAAGGGGAGAGGTTGTGTGTGTTTGTTCAGGGGGTCAGTGACCCACCTGCGTAGGCCAGATTTCCCCTCAGGCCCCAGTGTATACCCTGAGTCACCATAAGCTTGTGGTGCTGCAGGGACGCCCTATATAGAGAGACACCCATTCCCTTACTGTAGCAACAGATAGGGACACAGTGTCGCGGAGCTGCGGTGGTGACAGTGGTTTGGGCCCAAGCTGCTGGACATCATCAACTCGAGAGAGACTACGCTGGATCGGCGGATCCTTTGTGAAGTCAGTTGCCGGTTGCAGGAGTAGCCGGAAGGTATTTAATAAGTGCACCAACACCGGTACCAACAGGCGCTGATCCCGCCTTGGGGGAGGACTCTCTGGGGACACTGTGTTGAGTGACCAAAGGACTGAGCCTATATATATATTAGTGGACACGGTGTGGGGTGCACGCGGTGACGGGAATGTGACATTTCTCTTTAGGAGAGTGGCCGAGCCACAGATGTTATATTGCATGTCATTCAGTTCTATGCTGTGTTATATGTATATGCTATCTCTTATGGATATAAGATAAGGTTCTGCTATCACATAACAATAAATGGTTCAAAGGTTGAAGTGTGTTATCATTATTCTTGCTATGGGGAATCTCACTTTTTGGGGATCCTGGGTAAGTGGAGGCGCTGCCAAGACAGAAATATTACCCCAGGCTCCCAGTAAGCGGAGGCCCAGATCTCGCTGAGCCAGCAGGTACATACAGCACTAGTAGTCGCTCTGGAGCAGCAGGAAAGAGGGCTGGCTACACATAAATAACATGTAAATAGCCGTGTTAGTCCAGTTGCGATAGTGCAGGATAAACAAGTTCTTCAGTATTAGGTGATACCTTTTTTATTTGGACTAACTATTTATATCATTTATTTATAATATATTTTATCTGAAAGTTCTCTGTGGGGCTGCATATGGCTATTTATGACCAGTCATTATTGTAACATCAGCCATCTAGGGAGCCACCTATATTTCTGGCCCCTCTACATCTTGGTGCATATCCATCCTGGCCAACGTTACAGGACATGCACCTATTCATGAGAGAGAGATACTCTTTGATAGTTTGGCCTTTGCTGCCTCCTAATGCACGTGTGCCTATATCCATGTTACACCAAAGACCTATGTCTGCTGGTCACTTCTCTTTTGATTTTGGTGCCTCCCGGCGGTATTTGAGCTACAGTATAAGGGAAGCTCTGGATCACTCCCCTGACAGGTTACTATACTCCTTTAACAAGTAGAAAAATAAGGCAGTGCACTGCCCAAAATAACAGAAGGAGGCTCACGGTTTTTAGCAACAAAAAAATAGATTTAGAAACACAGAAAAAGAAACCTCTAAAAAGCACTCAGACAAATTATGCAAAATAATAATAGTAATTTATTAAATCAAGATAAGATGAAAAACAAAAAACAGCTGACTGAAACCCTACCTGACTGAACAAAATAAATTTAAATAGGACAATGAAAAAAAATTATATATAAACAACCCCAAGAAAAACTAAACTACCATAAAAAAACAAACCATATTTTGAACAAAACCTCAAAACATGAAACCACTATGGGGACAAAGTACCCATAGTGATCCACAACCAGCCGGTCGTATAAAGGAGATAATGAACAAAAAAACAATAAAGGAAAATAAATAATAAACCTCTAAAGGAAAAAAATAAACAGAAAGTGGTGGAATATATCAGGCATACTATGCTGGTGTACGGGGCACTGTATTAGGAAGACCTATGGGCATGAAACTATAAATATAGTACATGACAACAAAAACATTTATTGAAAGGTACTTCAGTGACCCAAACACAGATATCAAAAGGTGACATATAAAGGAGAGAGACCTATATACCGGTAATAGAAAGCAGTATAATAACCGCAAGTTGGTAATGGTATATGAAAATACTCAACTCCTGTATGACTGTGATGACAAGAAAGTCCTGGATAGACGTAGCTACGATCACAAAATAATAGTTACATCAAAGGGTATTCACAGCAAATGAAATGTCCAAATAAAGTGCCAGCATGCAGGGCCAGCAGCATGAAGATACCACCAACGCGTTTCACCCGCTAAGGCTTCTAGGGTGATAATAGATAATAGATTTATTACATAAAACGTGGACAAAAGGGTCACCCTAGGCCACAGCAGGGGTCCACCAACGCGTTTCAGGCAAAAATTCCCTTTATCAAGGTGTACAGAACAACCCAAAAAGCCCCAATTTATAATACAGCACTAATCGTGCTATCACGTGACGTCACGACCAATCAGAAAGCAGCACCTATTAGATGTGTCCCAATTGGCCATTGGTATCACATCAATACACTAAACTTTATTAGACCTCACATGTCTGCAAATACAAGGCAATGAGTATGGGCAAACAGGTAGTGCGCTCTGATTGGTGCACTGACTTCTGGAACAATTGTAACTTTATTAAACTGACATTTAAAAACGTCCATGACAACCAAAAAGGGCTTCTTAAACCTTAGTGCAAAGATAAAAAACAACAAAATATAGAGAACAAACATTCTACATAAGGACTAACATTAATAATAAACTTAAAAAAAGAATATTAATAACAATTACAGCTTAAAATTAAAAACATAAACATATGTATAAAGTGCTATTAATCAAAATTGTGAAAGAAATAATAATACATTAACTCCCATGGGGAATTTTAACTATGTCCTAAATGGCATGAATATTAAAAATTGACAAAAATAGCACAGTTGCACACAGAACATTTGCAAGACCAGAAGGGCACAAAATAGATTCACACATAATTTTTAAATGTTAATTAATCATTTATCCCCTCTTTCCTTTAAGATTACTAAGCACATAGACCAGAGATAAACCCTAAAATAAAAAAAGAGAAAGGGAGAATCCCCTAAGTATGGAATCAATAATGATCATATGTGATCTTAGGTTTATCCAAAGGAAAGGGGGAAAGCTCAACATTTGAATACTCCAAAGAACAATAAAAACTTAAATGGGAAGTGATTAGGTATATGTTAATTTCACAAAGCAGGAACATTATGATTTCAAAAGACCAATAGTCTATTACAGAATATTATTTACTTGAGGAAAATCAATCACCTCAGAAAATGTCTATAACAGAAGATAACATATTTTTATCAAGTTTTTAGGGATTTTCTAGGAAGGTTCCCTAGTGAACATTTGGCAGATATTTCAACACTTAATTAGCAAGATTTTTTAGGAAAAGCATTTAGTTAGCAAGATTCTTGGCAAATTTTATAACCAATCTCTCAAACATTTTTTGTAAATTTTTGGCCAATTTTCTAACCATTTATTTAACAAATTCTGCCTCAGATTTTACATTGAATCTCTAGCAGGATTAATAACAGAATGTTTAGCAAAAAATTTTAACAGAAATTTTTTTAGCAAAGATTTTTAGCAAGGTTTTTGCAAGATTTTTAGCAAAAATTAGAGGAAATGTCCCAGGTCCCAATCTGTATTAAGTCCAAATGGAACCTGGGTTTTCAAAGTAAATATCCAAAAGGCCTCTCTCTGATCAAGCCTCTTGGTACGATTACAACCTCTCTCATGACACAAAACTGACTCAATCCCACAAACTTTGAGTAATCTACCATCTCCCTGCGGGCAGTTGGTACAGTGTAGTGCAAGCATGTCAAACTCAAAGGCTAACCCGGGCCAAATAAACAAGGTTTAAGTTTAGGTGGGCCGCAAAAAAACAAAAACTTCAATTTTCATAGAAACGTAGGTTTATTTAGAAAAGTACACTATAAAAAAAAAAGAACAAGAACAACGATAAAATTAACGTTTTCTTCCTGACACTTGGCATCTCTGATTCTCTCTCTCACTCTCTCTCTCTCAGACTCTCTCTCTCTGACTCTCTCTCACTCTCTCACTCTCAGACTCTCTCTCTCTCTCTCTCTCTCTCAGACTCTCTCTCTCTCTCTTAGACTCTCTCAGACTCTCTCTCTCTCTCAGACTCTCTCTCAGACTCTCTCTCAGACTCTCTCTCTCTCTATCTCAGACTCTCTCTCTCTCAGACTCTCTCTCTCTCAGACTCTCTCTCTCTCAGACTCTCTCTCAGACTCTCTCTCTCTCAGACTCTCTCTCTTAGACTCTCTCAGACTCTCTCTCTCTCTCTCAGACTCTCTCTCTCTCTCTCTCAGACTCTCTCTCTCTCTCTCAGACTCTCTCTCTCTGACTCTCTCTCTCTCTCTTTCTGACTCTCTCTCAGACTCTCTCTCTCTCTCAGACTCTCTCTCTCTCAGACTCTCTCTCTCTCTCTCTCTCAGATTCTCTCTCTCTCTCAGATTCTCTCTCTCTCTCAGACTCTCTCTCTCTCTCTCAGACTCTCTCTCTCTCTCTCTCTCTCTCAGACTCTCTCTCTCTCTCAGACTCTCTCTCTCTCTCTCTGACTCTCTCTCTCTCTCTGACTCTCTCTCTCTGACTCTCTCTCAGACTCTCTCTTAGACTCTCTCTCAGACTCTCTCTCAGACTCTCTCTCAGACTCTCTCTCAGACTCTCTCTCAGACTCTCTCTCAGACTCTCTCTCTCAGACTCTCTCTCTCTCTCTCTCTCAGATTCTCTCTCTCTCTCTCAGACTCTCTCTCTCTCTCAGACTCTCTCTCTCAGACTCTCTCTCTGACTCTCTCTGACACAGTCTCTCTCTCAGACACACTCTCTCAGACATTCTCTCTCTCAGACACTCTCTCTCTCTCAGACACACTCTCTCTCTCAGACACACTCTCTCAGACACACTCTCTCTCTCAGACACACTCTCTCTCTGACACACTCTCTCTCTGACACACTCTCTCTCTCTCTGACACACTCTCTCTCTCTCTGACACACTCTCTCTCTCTCTGACACACTCTCTCTCTCTCTGACACACTCTCTCTCTCTGACACACTCTCTCTCTCTGACACACTCTCTCTCTCTGACACACTCTCTCTCTCTGACACACTCTCTCTCTCTGACACACTCTCTCTCTGACACACTCTCTCTGACAAACTCTCTCTCTCTGACAAACTCTCTCTCTCTGACACACTCTCTCTCTGACACACTCTCTCTCAGACACACTCTCTCTCAGACACTCTCTCTCTCAGACACTCTCTCTCAGACACTCTCTCTAAGACACTCTCTCTCTCAGACACTCTCTCAGACAGACACTCTCAGACAGACACTCTCTCTCAGACAGACACTCTCTCTCAGACAGACACTCTCTCTCTCAGACAGACACTCTCTCTCTCAGACAGACACTCTCTCTCTCACACAGACACACTCTCTCTCAGACAGACACCCTCTCTCAGACACCCTCTCTCTCTCAGACACACTCTCTCTGACACACACACAGATTCACACACACAGATGCAGATACACACAGATGCAGATACACACACACACACACAGATACACACACACACACACACACAGATACACACAGATACACACACACACAGATACACACACACAGATACACACACACACACACACACACACACACACACACACAGAGATACACACACACACACACACACACACACACACACACACACACACAGAGATACACACACACACAAACACACACAGATACACACACACACACACAGATACACACACACACACACACACACACACACACACACAGATACACACACACACACACAGATACACACACACACACACAAATACACACACACAGATGCAGATACACACAGATGCAGATACACACACACACACACACACAGATACACACACACATAGATACACACAGATACACACACATACAGATACACACACACACACACACACACACACACACATACACACACACACAGATACACACACACACACACACACAGATACACACACACACACACACACAGATACACACACACACAGATACATACACACACACAGATACACACAGACACACACAGAGATACACACACACACACAGACACACACACAGACACAGACACGAGAGCAGCAGTGGAGAGCTGAGGCAGCGACGGATGTGAGTGACTGGGGGGAGGAGGTGGGAGGGAGGAAAGGCATGCGATCCGTGCAGGACAGGCACATTTACAACTAACTCCCTCCCCCCCAACCCCCCTACCTTCTCCTATCACCCGGGGCAGAAGGGGACGGGACACCGCGCAGCCACCAGCAGGCAGAGGAGCCGGGAGACAGAAACACACACTCACCGTGTGCTCTGCACAAAGCGGAAGCCCCGCCCTCGGCTTCCTCTCTGCCTGCAGCCAATCCCCTGCGGCATGAAGGAGGGATAATGGGGAGGGATAACCGGAGGGATAAGCGGAGGGATGGTGGGGAGGGATAAGCGGAGGGATGGTGGGGAGGGATAAGCGGAGGGATGGTGGGGAGGGATAAGCGGAGGGATGGTGGGGAGGGATAAGCGGAGGGATGGTGGGGAGTGATAATCCGCGTCACAAAGATTGGGGACCACTGGGCTGGGCCGCAAATATGTTCGTTGTGGGCCGCATGCGGCCCGCGGGCCGCAAGTTTGACATGCTTGCATTACAGTGAAGAACCGTTATCCTCTCACACTCATCTCTGAACTCTTCGACAGACTTCAAGGTGCTAACCTCTTTACTAAGCTAGATCTTCGCGGGGCATATAATCTCATTCGCATCCTGGAAGGAGATGAATGGAAGACCGCCTTCAACACCAGTAGCGGCCACTATGAATATCTTGTGATGCCCTTCGGTCTATGCAACGCCCTGGCGGTCTTCCAGGACTTTATCAATGATATTTTTCGGGATGTCCTTAACCTTTTTGTAATTGTTTATCTGGACGACATTCTTATTTTTTCAAAAAATCTAAAGGATCATATTACCCATACGAAGTTCATGCTCTCCCGCCTCCGAGAGAATTGGTTGTTTGCCAAGTTGGAGATATGTCTTTTTCACCAGTCCTCCACCTCCTTTCTTGGGTATATTATTTCCAACAGGGGATTTGCCATGGACCCAGAGAAACTTATAGCTGTAGCGGACTGGCCGCAACCCGATTCCCTCAAGTCTATTCAACGCTTTCTGGGGTTCTCCAATTATTACCGGAAATTTATTCGCAATTTTTCCTCCATCATCCCCCCGATCACGGCACTGACCCGAAAAGGAGCAGATCCTTCAACTTGGTCACCTGAAGCACTCACGGCTTTCGAAGCTTTGAAGCAAGCATTTGTCTCAGCTCCCATCCTCCGTCACCCGGACACCAATTTTCCATTCACCCTGGAGGTAGATGCTTCGGACTGCGGGGCCGGCGCGGTTCTATCCCAGAGATTTTCTCCCCAGGATAAACTCCACCCCTGTGGTTTTTTCTCTAAGAAATTTTCTCCAGCTGAGAGGAACTGACGTGGGCAATAGGGAACTTTCGGCCGTCAAGCCCGCTGGTCATTATTTTTCTCTAGGTTTAATTTTATTTTGTCCTACATTCCCGGTACCAAGAATGTCAAGGCGGATGCCCTCTCTAGACAGTATTCTTCAGAAGTAAGACCAGAAAAGACTACAGAGTCCATCCTTCCCAAGCAAAAGATCCTCGTGGTCGCTGCGTTCAAAAATCTTGAAAAGATCATCAAGTCTCAAGAACACCTGCCTAGAGATCTCGAGGTACCGAAGGACACTTTGTACGTAGAGCCCAAGTTTATTCCTGAGATTCTGGATTGGGGGCACACCTCCCGTTCGGCAGGACATCCGGGATTCAAGAAGACATTGGACCTCATCCGTCGCATCTTCTGGTGGCCCAATATGGCCAAAACCATCCTTGAATTCACTCGGGCCTGTCCGGTATGTGCACGCAATAAGACACCTTATCAGAAACCCCAGGGTCTTCTTATGCCTTTAGCCATTCCGGAGCGCCCCATGTCTCTCATATCCATGGACATTATTGTCGAATAGCCTAGGTCGAATGGCATGAACACCATTCTAGTAGTGGTGGCTCGGTTTTCAAAGATGGCAAATTTCCTTCCTCTCAAAGGATTACCCTCCTCACCCGCCCTAGCTGATATTTTTTCCAGGGTATTCCCACATCCATCGTATCAGACAGAGGTTCTCAATTTGTTTCCAGATTCTGGAGGACCTTCACCAAGAGACTGGGCATTTCTTCTTCTTTCTCTTCTGGATATCACCCTCAATCTAACGGGCAGACCGAGAGGGTTAATCAATCCCTCGAGAAATATTTAAGGTGCTTCGTCTCTAACTCCCAGGATGACTGGTCGGAATTACTTCCCTGTGCTGAGTATGCTTTAATTCCTCCAGGAACGAATCTACTCGTGAGACGCCTTTCTTTATTAATTACGGATTCCACCCGGCTCGCCTACCTATTTCCAATGCCTCCTCTGGAGTACCAGCCGTAGATGAACACATCTCCCGCCTACAGGACTCTTGGGTTAAAATTCAATCAGAAGAACTCCTCCCTCAGGAGGCAAGAAACAGCGCACAGCCGTAGGACAAACGAAGAGATAGCTTCTGATGGTGACTAAAAAAAGTTTATTTGGTGCAGAGTATACAGCTGACGGATCCTCTGACGCGTTTCAGCCCTCGGGCCTTTGTCAACTCTTTGACAAAGGCCTGAGGGCTGAAACGCGTCAGAGGATCCGTCAGCTATATACTCTGCACCAAATAAACTTTTTTTAGTCACCATCAGACGCTATCTCTTCGTTTGTCCTACGGCTGTGCGCTGATTCTTGCCTCCTGAGGGTGGAGTTCTTCTGCTGTCTACAACGGATCGCACGCCGGGTTGCTGCTTTGTTGTCCCTGAGGACGTCATCACCGCCGGTCAGGTGACCTCCCTGTGCGACGGATACGTTGCTAGACGGGTTGGCGGTACAACAAGGATCTATGAGGCTCGGCATCAACCACTCTGCTAACCGGGAGTCTCTCTAACTCAATGTTTATTTGTGCCCTATACGGAGCCAATTGCTGGGAGAGACTTTACATCATTACACAAGAGTGTTGCCCTGACCTACCACGCTTATTGATTGCCATACAATCCAGTGACTGTTAACCTCTTGAGCACCTGGTTGGTGAACAGCTGTTCTCCCGTTTCTCTATGCTAAAATTCAATCAGCACTTCAAAATGCCTCCCTGACTTCGAAAGGCCAGGCTGACCGTCATCGCCGACCTGCGCCGTTACAAGCCAGGGGATAAGGTTTGGTTGTCTACCAAGAATATCCACCTCAAAACTCCTTCCCAAAAATTGGCACCTAGGTTTCTGGGTCCATTTCCTATCGTGGAGCAGGTTAGCTTGGTGGCCTTCCGCCTTCAACTACCTCCTTGCATGAGAATTCCTAATGTTTTTCATACATCACTTCTCAAACCGTTCATCTCTAGTCCTTTATTACCGGATCACACTCTTAAACTTGATCCAGTGATCATACAGGGCAACAAAGAGTACGAGGTCCAAGCCATACTAGATTCCCGTCTCTCCAGAGGTAAAGTCCATTTCTTGGTCCATTGGAAGGGCTTCGGACCTGAGGAAAGGTCTTGGGTACCTCTTAACGACATTAACGCACCAGGACTTCTTAAACGCTTCCGGAAAAAGTTTCCATCCAAACCATGGAAGGATCGTCCTGAGGCCGACCCTGAAAGGGGGGGGGGGGTACTGTGAGGACTCGGGGTCACGGCGGTCGCAGTGTGACCCCCCCCCCTCACCTCTTTCGGCTCCCGCTGCTGTGGGGCTCCGTCCTCGCCCGACCGCAGTGGTGGGGGGAGCTCCCCCGTCCTCTCCGTCGGGCTGCCGCTGCTCCGCGTACAGCTGGTGCTCGGGCGCCTGCCATTGCCCCTGCGCGCGCATCCCCTCCCATTACGGAGCGCGTGCTGACACAAGTTAATTTATTCACTGCTCTTGCAGTGACGCCACACCCCCGCCCTGGTTACCAGTTAACCCTAAACCTTACCACCTGGCGGCCTATTATGGGGACCAATCCTGGACAGCTCGAGCTCCTCCAGGCCTGCCTCCGCTTCCCATTGGTCAGCCACAGTATTTAGTACCTGTCCTACCTCTCTCACATCGCTCGACATAGTCTCTCTTGTGGATGTCTATTTCTGGCTCTCCCTATTGTCTTTGTTACTCAGGTTACGACTCGGCAGACTTCTCTGTTTGGCTCTCGACCCCGGATCTCCCTGACAACGCAGCTTCTTTCGCCCCTGGACCCCTGCTCGGACCCCTACCTTCCGAACCTCATCTATCCCTGGCCTTGGCTAACGGCAACTACTACTACTCTGCTTCCGGTACCGGCAAGTATTGCTACAGCTATTCCCACCTGGCCAGGCAACCCCAAACACCACACTCCGGACACGCTCCTTCTGCTGCGGGTGCGTGCACATATATGTCCCCACCTCAGTATAAGGGATGGGTCTGGTCTGCGGGCAGCACTGGCGTAACACCTACTATGTGGGGAGCATTTACTACTGGTCACCTATATACAGCTCAACCCCGTTAAAACGCGATGCAAGCGTGGTTACCAATTTTCCTATTTATGAATACTTTACATGATTATTGGTGTCTTAAATACTTTATTGTACAATGCATACAATTGTACATTATTTATAACGCGAGCCGTTTATAATGCGATGTGATTCTTTGGACCCCAAACACAGTTATAAGAGAGTTGAGCTGTATTGTGTAATATGTACTTATAATTGGACTATTGAGTCGTACGTGTATCTTTGTGATTATACAGAGTGCAGCAAACAGGAACCTGGGGTGATTTTTTTTTATCATGCGTTTTTGCTCTCATGTATCCTGGTTTTCGAGCCCAGATATCCCCAACTAATTTCCCACACGTATATAAGGTTCCCCAAAGTATCTTATATACTAGATTAGTGAAAGCACTGTATGTTTGCCTGCCTGCCTGCCTGCATGCATGCCTGCCTGGATGTCCGGTGTCCCTAGGGGAAATCTCATTGGTCCCTTGGGCCGCCCCCGCACACCTCTCATTGGCCTGAGGCGGAGTGACGGGCCAAAGGGGACACACACACACACACACCTCTCTGTCCTCTCCCCCCCCCATCACACACACCTCCCTCTCCACTCACCTCCCTCCACCTCCCGCTCCACTCACCTCCCTCCCGCTCAACTCCCTCCACCTCCCGCTCCATTCACCTCCCTCTCCATTCACCTCCCTCCCGCTCAACTCCCTCCCCGGCGCAGGGACAGGCAGTGGGCAGGGCAGCCTGCCGCTGCCTCCACTCACCTCCCGCTCCCTCCACCCACCTCCCGCTCCCTCCACCCACCTCCCGCTCCATTCACCTCCCTCTCCATTCACCTCCCTCCCGCTCAACTCCCTCCCCGGCGCAGGGACAGGCAGTGGGCAGGGCAGCCTGCCGCTGCCTCCACTCACCTCCCGCTCCCTCCACTCACCTCCCGCTCACCTCCCTGGCGCGGGGCCAGGGCAGCCTACCGCTGCCACGCGGCACCTAACCTCCCCCCCGCTCAACTCCCTCCCCGGCGCGGGGACAGGCAGTGGGCAGGGCAGCCTGCCGCTGCCTCCACTCACCTCCCGCTGCCTCCACTCACCTCCCGCTGCCTCCACTCACCTCCCGGTCCCACCACTCACCTACCGCTCCCTCCACCCACCTCCCGCTCCCTCCACCCACCTCCCGCTCCCTCCACTCACCTCCCCTCCCGCTCACCTCCCTGGCGCGGGGACAGGCATTGGCCAGGGCAGCCTACCGCTGCCACGCGGCACCTAAGATGGCGGCGGAAGGACCCCTTCCTCCCTCGCGGACTAACTAACATGGCGGCAGCCAGAAGGAGAGGTGAGTGTGTGTGAGTGTGTGTCTATGTGTGTGTGTGTCACAGCGTGACAGTGTGTGTGTGGGACACTGTGTGTGTGTCTGTGTGCGTCTGTTACACTGTGTCTCAGACACTACACATGGGGGGTGGGGGTCAGGAGCGGAGAAAGATACAGGGGGAGCGGAGAAAGATACAGGGGGAGTGGAGAGGAGGGACCCGTCAATTTAAACCAAACCAACCCCCCTCCTGTCCACTGCCCCCCCCTCCTGTCCACTCTCCCCCCCTCCTGGCCACTGTCACCCCCCCTCCTGTCCACTCTCCCCCCCCTCCTGTCCACTCACTCTCCCCCCCCTCCTGTCCACTCACTCTCCCCCCCCTCCTGTCCACTCTCCCTCCCTCCCATCCCCTCCAAATAGTCACCTATTGTTCCACCATTTATAAATAATACTACCTATTACGCATTTACATCCCGGGCAACGCCGGGTCTCAGCTAGTATTCTCTAATAAAGTGTACTTTGTATCGTGTTCTGTGTTTACTATGAGGTTCTGCGGTCAGTCTGGGCATATGTTCACGGTGCCAGCCCGTCTGCATAGAATCTATAGTTCAAAGCAGCCACAGGATATCAGGTGTCGGGCCATTTGGTAGCAAGGAGGGGCCAGAAGGAAGGGCCCCCACAGCCTCTGCGGAGACTTCCGGCAGATAGCCATGCCCCATCCCGCTATCAGCCAAATGAGCCCTACTCTGATTAGCTGCCGAGAAATTTCTCAGGCTTTCTGAATGCGCATAATTTGGGAATGAAACACCAGAGGTATTATAACCCCTTGCACGCCTCAGATAGTCAGACTCTCTCAAGGTTCTAAGTTTCCAGCAAGAAAGAGGCAAAGTGCTGCTTCAGCAGAATCTGCGTGGAATATTTTCTGTCCTTTTTGCAACTGTTTTCAGGGTAAGCTTCTGGATGTGGAAGTCCCTGCACCTAGCAGAGTCTAGCTTGTTATCCCTGTTCCCAAGTGTGTTTTGGGCTGTATTTTGTGTAACATCGTGTCTGCCTTCTCCTGTGAATAAATGTACAATTTATTTCATTATCTTGTTTGCTCAATGTATGATCCGGATAAAGAGGTGTAAATGGCCCGGTCTCCTGTGACATTGATCATTAGCCTTCCTGTTTCTTTACCTGTTAGATACCTTTGTGGGGAATAAAATACATTACAGATGAGAGGGGCTTCCCGATTGCACTTGTGCTTTGACAGAAGTATATATGTGACCCTATAAATCTCCCTCACACCCAGGCTTGGCAGTGTGTCACTAGTGCAGCGTCCTGGGTAACAAACACTTAGCTGTGAGTAATAGATAAAACGGATAGAAACGACACTACACATAGGTTTGATTAAAGAGAGTATTTTATTTAAATAATGTATCTCTCTGCAGGTAGGGACCTGCAGCACATTGCAGAGCGATATAGTAACATGCAGAGCAATGCACTGCAGGCCCCTCCGGCAGCACAGTGATCCAGAGGAAGGCGAAACATAGCCCCCGCTGTGCTGTGGGGAAAAAATTCCTTCCTGACCCCATTAAATAGCGATCGGATCGTACCCCACTCTCACTCATAAACCCCAACCCCCAAATACAGATAAACCCCAACCCCCCAAATAAATATAATCCCCAACACCGCCCCACCTACATATAAAAAAAAAATACCACCCCAAATTCATTTATGTACATAGGGCAAGGTCTCTGGCCGGGCCGGCGGCTGAGGCCGTCCTGCATATCCACGGTTGGTTTTTAATGAGCCGGTGTCTTCCAGGTTTGGGCGGGTAGGAGGAGAGCAGAGGAGGAAGCTGGCTACAGAGCGTGGGGACACACACACGAGGCCGATCACATTTTTATATACACACCTACACACACAAAGGAGGAACAGCTGTAGCCGGTAGGAGCAAGGAGGAGAGCAGGGCTGAGAGGAGAGCAAAAAAAGGCCCTCCTGCTACTCTCTGCCTCTCCAATGCTGTACCCATCTTCTCAGGACACCCAGACTGCACCTGTTCCCTGGCCCCTCTGCTGCACATGGCTGGGGTCTTCTGCCCAGCCACGGGAAGGGGAAGCAGCACTTCACTACAACCCTCGCCTCCTCACACATCTCCTCTTCCTCCTTTCCCCACACCTTCTCCCCCTTACAGATACCTCTCCAACATATTCCATAACACATCCCACTTCTTTCCCTCCCCACACCTTTTCCCCCTCCCCCTCCCCACACCTTTTCCCTCTCCCCCTCCCCACACACCTTCTTAGGCATCTTCCCACACACCTCCAACTCCTCACGCACCTCCTCCCCACACCTCCCCCCCTCCTCCATAGATGACCTCTGCTTCATGGAGTTGGCTCCTGGGCTGCTGCAGGGGGATCCAGTCGCTGAGAGCAAGAACGGCTCCACCTCCGTGTACTCCACAACCTGCAGGAGATAGAACGTGTTTGTAACCAGCGGCAGTGATACGCTGTATCGCAAGAACTCCTGCGCCACATGGGGCAGGAAACGCATCGCCGAGCCATATAACACGCACAGCAAAGCCTTTGCTTGCCTCTCTGGCACTGAAGGGGTTAAATCACAGAACCATTTAGACCATTTGAAAAATAATTGATAAACCGTGTGCATTGTACGTCATTGCGTTGTCTGTTATTAGCGGACCCCTCGTTTTTCTGTCCTGTTCCCGCTGAAGAGTTTGGAAAATTATGCTGCAGATGGACATTAGCTGATGTGTCTCTATGGGAATCCCCTCTCCCAGTCACAGTTACACTCGGCTATAAGAGGAGAAAGCTCTGCACCTCTTCCTGACTCCTTTACATCTACAGCCTGAGGGTCCTCATCGTCTCTCCTCTGAGGACGGGCTCCCCCTATTCCCCCATCCCCAGTACCCCCTAACGCTCCCACCCCCAGGCCCATCCCCCCTAATACCCTCCTCCCCAGGCCCAGTACTTCCTACTACCCCCCTCCCCAGGCCCAATACCCCCTGCATTCCCCTTCCCAGGCCCAATACCACCATATACTCCCCTCCCAGGATCCCCTACATCCCCAGTACCGCCTATACCCCCCAGGTCCAGTACACCCTAATGCCTCTCCTCTCCAGACTCAGTATCCCCTCATACACCCCAGGGCATGGGAAAGGGGAGAGCCCTGAAGGCGTGATCAGGGGAGGGACTGGAAGGGGGGCGCACTGCATGGGGAGCCTTGGGAAGGGGAGGGCTGCGCAGAGGGGAGGGGGGGAAGGCTGGGTCTTTCTATGCATTTCTGTACCCCCCATCCCCAAGGTAATAGGGTCACAAACCTCAGGTTTGGGGAACTCTCACATCCCATGAGACCCGTGGAAACATGACCCAACTAACCTGCAGGAAGAGATCTCCAGCAGGTTCTGTATTATTATACGTTAAAGTGTTGCAGACTATCCTATAAATAGTGTCCTGTACAACATAATAGTATCGTATGTGCAGCTGATTCACAGCTCAGCCATTCCCATTTACCTGTAATGCGCCGGCGGGAGGAAGCCTGTGGGCGTTTCCCATTTACCTGTAATGCGCCGGCGGGAGGAAGCCTGTGGGCGTTTCCCATTTACCTGTAATGCGCCGGCGGGAGGAAGCCTGTGGACGTTTCCCATTTACCTGTAATGCGCCGGCGGGAGGAAGCCTGTGGGCGTTTCCCATTTACCTGTAATGCGCCGGCGGGAGGAAGCCTGTGGGCGTTTCCCATTTACCTGTAATGCGCCGGCGGGAGGAAGCCTGTGGGCGTTTCCCATTTACCTGTAATGCGCCTGTGGACGTTGGGGATGTGTCCTACTTCCTCCTCTTGCTCTTCAGCTTCCCGTGCCTGTGATACAGAGGATAGTAATGAGATGTATTCCTCACATACGCATTTGCTGCTGCTGTATGTATGTAATACAACACTAGTTGTATTAATAGTTTACATATAGTTCATATAGGGTTCTTTTGAATATGTTTTTCACTATATTACTGATTCACTCACTTACTTATATATCACTTATTCATATATCACATTTTTTATTCATATTGTTTTACTTATTTATATTAAGCTTCTAAATTATGATATATTATTATATTTGGTAATAAAATTAGTTGTAAGTTGAGACACTGTCACTTTATTTTTATTTTTATCATATCATCACGCCTAAACATCCTTGTTGTATTTTTAATATACTTAAATTTATCACAAAATATATCACACACATTGATTATATATAATTATAAGATATTCACATATTTATTCATTTATAAATCATATAGTTTTCCTCCACTCATATCTCTCCAGACACCTTCCTTTGTTCGTGGTATAATGATTTCCATGATCATATCTTGATATCCCCACTTTTATATAAGTGTTAACATCCATACATCTTTGGACTCATTATGTTCTTTTATGATATCTGCATTAGAAATATAGATAGAAATATTTTATGATTTATATTGTATATATATATATATATATATATATATATATATATATATATATATATATAAAAATATAAGAAAAAAAAGCGCCAAATCCTAGTGCATTACTGTGCAAAAATCGATATATTTAATTCCCAAAAATCTCAATAAAAATGAACTCACAAACATAAAACAATTAAAAGCATTGTATGAGTAATACTCATGCTCCTAGGACCAGGAAACGCTGCTTTGCTGTTGAAGTCCCTCCGTGGCTCCACTGGAACAGATTGCTGCCTCCGTTGTTCACTGCCTGCAGGAACTGACGAATCAGGCACTCCACGATGGTCTCTCCCCCGGTGCACACCAACCAGTTGCTTTTTAGTTCCCACCGGGGACGGTTGAAGTCGCGGACCAGCGGATGACGTCACGGGAACCGTTCTTAATACCGGACCGGTAAAGATACTCAGCAGTTCAATTGCAAGCGTTGAAAAGTCCACTGCAGTGGACTTTTCAACGCTTGCAATTGAACTGCTGAGTATCTTTACCGGTCCGGTATTAAGAACGGTTCCCGTGACGTCATCCGCTGGTCCGCGACTTCAACCGTCCCCGGTGGGAACTAAAAAGCAACTGGTTGGTGTGCACCGGGGGAGAGACCATCGTGGAGTGCCTGATTCGTCAGTTCCTGCAGGCAGTGAACAACGGAGGCAGCAATCTGTTCCAGTGGAGCCACGGAGGGACTTCAACAGCAAAGCAGCGTTTCCTGGTCCTAGGAGCATGAGTATTACTCATACAATGCTTTTAATTGTTTTATGTTTGTGAGTTCATTTTTATTGAGATTTTTGGGAATTAAATATATCGATTTTTGCACAGTAATGCACTAGGATTTGGCGCTTTTTTTTCTTTTATTTTTTTCTTATATTTTTCTATGCAGGTGGAGAGGGAGGTCGTTGTGCCCTTTTAAGAAGCTGCCGGTTGATCCTAATAGTGCTTCTGTCACTCCCCAATTATTGGATCTATTTGTTGGACTCTAGAGGACTATCTGCAATTAGCAGATTAAGGCAAAGTTCACAGCACCACACATATTTTTTTGTATAATTGTATGTTTTAGCTTTTTTTATATCAGACATTCACAGTGCACTTTTGGTATATGAATTGATTTCACTATTCAGGATTTATTATAGTAGTATTCATTATATTGATTTATTAATAATATGTTTATATATTTATGATTTTTAATCAGTTAATTCAATTTTATATATCCTATATTTCTGGTTTTCCACACACAAGCGCAGACCCTCATTGTATATATTATATATATATATATATATATATATATATATATATATATATATAATTTCTGATTAATCATGTTATCATTTGATTATTTAATTTTATTAGTTGTGTATCAATTATAATTTTCTATAATCTATGTAATTGTTCAGTTCTGATGGGTTTGTAATTAATTGATTGTTTTATATTTATTTATGTTTTTAGTTAGCCTTTTATGGGAATAATATGGTTCCACATGTGATACATATGGGCTAAAGAGTTTACCCATGTTGATATGTGTATATATGTTTCTCTGAATTGGTTATAATATTATTTATTTATAGTATTGTATATGTGTTTATATGTTTATTTTATGGTTTTGTCTAGCAGACAGAGCATTGTTTAACAGAGTTATATATTACCCTGAGGTTTAGCTAGTTTGTCTTCACTCGAACTCAATCTCCTCCAATTCGAATAGGCATTACTTTAATAGAGCGTATTTTATGTATATGTACTGGTTTTTCATTTGTACTCGGCACAAAGCACTTTTCAGCTGGGGAGGGGCGTTTTAGTAAACAATATTGGAGCTTGTATATAAATACCGGACCTTCCCCTTCTCCACATTGCCCTTTGAGAAAGTTACCCGTGAGTGCCGAAACGCGTCAGGGAGCGTCATCACGTTGGACGCTGTGACACTACGTCATCATAGAGCGCTGGAACGGACCGATCCACGCGCTGGTGTTTGCAGAGGCTTGAATATACGGAGCCGCTTTCTTGGACTCTCCAACAGCATTTTACATTTGCTGGCCCTGGATATCTGCTGGGACGCTAATCCATTCGGTTTGGAGATCGGGATTACCCCAAGATTGTGTAGCAGTAACCGGATGGTGGTGATTATGATCACATAATGCTTATTTTAATTGTACTCTTGTAAGTGCATTTTTTATCTCCCCTCTCCCCCTTCCCTTCATTAAATTTACTATTTTACGCTATGGGGCGTGCTCTTTTTTTCTTTTAGATTTCCTGTGGATGTGGTTTATCCAAATTGAGAGCAGCCGGAGACCCTCTGTACCAGCATCTATATCTATTATCTGAGGACTGATTTTTATCTTCTTTTTTGCTTTTTTCATGTTGTTATTTTTAAGTATTCTATGTTTGTTAGTGTGTAGTGATTTTTAGTATTGTGCACAGATGTATGATTAGTTTGTGCTAATATATTATTTAGGGTATTCATATTTATTATTATTTTCCTATATGATTTATATGGATTAAGTTCTAGCACAGATTCTTCAGATTTATTTAAATTTGGATTAAGAGGCGCTGCTTTCTCCTCTTTGTTTGTTTTCACACACACACACACACACACACACACACACACACACACACACACACACACACACACACACACACACACACACACACACACACACACACACAGCAGGGCCCCGCTTCTCGGCGCCCCGCTTTCCGGCGGCACCGAGAAGGGGGCCGCCATCTTGGATTTTGGTTCGCGCATGTGCAGAACGGCGGGTGCATGCATGCCGTTCTGTGCATGTACAATCAGTGAAAATCGCCGGATCCGCTTTCCGGCGATTTTCACTATACGGCGGGCCCCTGGAACGGAACGCGCCGTATACCCGGGGCCCTGCTGTATAAAATATATATATATATAAAAACAATATATATATATATATATATATATATATATATAACGCACCAGAGATTTGGCCCTTACAATCAAGCAAAATTACTTTTTCATTTACCATGTTTCAGGAGAGGTCCCATGTCAGCGGAGAATGAAGCGGACGGCAGCAGGAGAGGTCCCACATCTGCAGATGGTTGAAGATGGACAGCGGGTGGGTGTGCGGCAGCAGGACAGGTCCCAACTCTGCCGGTGAATGAAGATAAGAAGACAGCGTGCGTGCGGCGACAGGAGATGATAATAGCAGGAGAGCTGAGCAGGAGCACAGCGGCATAGGAGAACGGCTTGGGAGGTGCACAATAACATCGGAAGTCAGACACCGGTCAACTTCCGGTGTTACGGTGTGCTCCTCCCAAGCCGTTTCCCTATGCTGCTCTGCTCTCCTGCTATTATGATCTATTAGCCGCCTCCACCACCGCACGCCCGCTGTCTCCGTATCTTCATTCACCTGCAGACTTGGAACCTGTCCGGCTGCCAACGCACTCCCGCCCGCTCTCCATCTTCAAACGTGGGACCTCTCCTGCCGCTACCGCATATTTCGTCCTCCGCCGACATGGGACCTCTCCTGAAACCTCTTAACTGAAAAGAGGGGGTTAGTACTGTAGATACTTTTTTTAATACATTGATTCTAAGACAAATTGAGGAAATAGGGTGTGTATGTGTGTGCATATATATAAATCTATATCTATAAATCTATATATCTATATATATAGATATATATATCTATATCTATCTCTCCACCAGGGTTTTGTAAAAAAAAAATTACAAAAAACAAATACAATACTATTTTATAGAACTGATCAACGCTTTGGTTCTCTATAGCAGCCTCTCAACACACAGGGACCCCAGGTAGTCAGATCTCACCCCTATTTAAGTCTGTTACATGCAACATCAGACTTTGTTTTGATGCATTGTAAGGTTGTCCTTTATCAGATCTTACCCGGGGTCTCCCCATCTCGTTGGGAAATGTTCGTTGCCTTCAAAATGGGAGGATCCTCTCGATCTGGATGGTGGGGAAGGAAGATCAGTGAGGTGGAGACTTCAATACCAATAAATATAATCTATTATACCAATAAATATAATCCATTATTCTAATAAATAAAATCTATTGAAAAACAACCCAAAAAAAGGTAGAAAAGTGATACAGTACTTCACGGATTTGATATCAATTAAGTGGCAGAAAATAGGTTTTTATGTTAGACCAAAAAGTCTCAGAGGAGACCCAATGATCCTCTGTCCTCCCCAGGGAGGCGCTGCGATCCTCTCCCAATGAGACAAAAAGTTGTGAAAGGGGGTGGGGGGGGTGTGTGGGAGATGAGAGTTTGAAGGAAGGGGGCGGGGTGAGAGGATAAGAGTTTGAAGGAAGGGGGGGGGGGTGAGAGGATGAAGGGAGGGAGGATAAGGGATGGGGGGGGGGGGTGGGAGGATAAGGGATGGGGGGGGTGAGAGGATGTAGGAAGGGGGGGGGGAGAAAGGGTGAAGGGAGGGGGGGTGAGTGGATGAAGGGAGGAATTTGGATTAGGTAATACAAATTTGTAATTTGTATTAAAAAAGTGAATTACAGGCAGTCTTCGGTTATCCGACACAATGCGTTACTCAAAATGGCGTTGTAAAGCGAAACGTTGTAAAGCGAAACACGTTTTCCCATAGGAACACTGTTTAAATGAAAGGTTCCGTTCCTGAAGGCATTTTTAACACTAAACTACACCAAATATTTTATGCAGGCAATAAGATATGCAGCACACACATAAATTATATATAGTGTATATACTGTATTATATATATAATATAACATAATAAATAATATATAGTATAATATTATATATATACACTCTTACGACGCTTTGCAACGTTGTTTATGTGAATATGTATATATATACACACACATACACAACGTTGCAAAGCGTCGTAAGAGCGTTGGATAAGCCATTTTGGCGTTGTAAAAATGAACATAGGTATGCATTGCATAGCGTTGGATAAGCCATTCGTTGTAAAGCGAAGCGTTGTAAAACGAGGACTGCCTGTATTACATTCTAATCACTACTCCACTGTATATGAGAGTGCAATTCTTCCATAAATGTGGTAGATTTTGTTTGAGAATTGCACCAAGACCTGAGTATGGTTCCAAACTGGGCAGGGTCAGACTGCCACTCACAGACACATTTACATTGCTCTGCACTGGCCCAACATCCAGCTGTGGGGTTAAATAAATGAATCCTTGCCCATGTGATATGTGTAGTAGTCTCCTGGGGCCTCCGTTAATCCGCATTGTCTTTGTTACAGAGTCGGGACACTTCTCAGCCACACCTTGCTGGTTCATAGGAAGTCCTTAAAGAAAAGGAAGATTTCAGACTCATGCCCTCTTTGTGAACATGAGGTCATCCACCACAGCAATGTGTCCCCATCATCCAAAATCTCCAAAAAACTGCAGACCAAAGAGAAAATCTTGAGGTCACACAGATTCCAGCAGCGGAAGCGAGATGAGCCGCTTTCTTTGTGCAGAGAGTGGTCTCCAGAGGTCCCCGCAGACCTAAGGAACCAACCCTGTATGTCAAAAAAATAAACCTGCCCTATACATTTAAAGGAATAAATACCTCCCCCCCCTCCCCCAAACACACACATAAATACAGTACAGTAATGGGCAACACAACTATTATCCAGATATGGATAATATATTATTTCTCCATTATTAAACACATTAACTAGCATAACAAAATAAAATAAACTATGAACAACAAAGAGTATTTCTAAGAAATGAGTGCACTCAACCTCCTATTAGGTAAAAGAACTCGTGTCATTCACTGGAAAGGGATGGTTTCCCATCCCCACTAATACATTTTATTAACAAGAAATAAAGTACTACTTAAAACCTAAATGAAATAGCGCTGCTTAACAGATATGTATAATTAAACAGATCTGTTGATGCTGCTGATGATACTGTGGGATAACTATGCTAAGAGGTAATGGGAATAATGGCCTCTCATACAAGCACAAGTCTAAATCGCTTAAATAATAGTGAAAGGTGATACCTATGAACACTACCTAATCTCTGTATATAGCCAAAATAAAATAAAGCGAATATTTAAATGAAACTTAGTGTATATATATTAATTATTTATAGCAATGTTCAACAAGTGGTTGATCAGTAGGATAGGATCCCTTTATGATGTCCTTGGATTTCTATACTAAATCCTGGGATAGCAGAAGTGTGGTGAAGGGGTTAATAGCCCTACAGTCAGCTGTAGAGATTGTGTGCGGTGGTGCTTGGATTCACAGTTGCTAGTAAGACAAATGGTTAGGCTGATGTATCAACCTGACCATGTCTCTATTGATTGTTGCTTGTAGTGTGGTTATCATATATCTGAGCAAACATAATTACCGCCGACTGCAATGACTTCATGAAAAGAAATATGGCCGCTGACACACGGTACGGTAGCCAAAGTGTGGGATCTCAATCCCAACTCTGATTGGCTCTAGTAGACCATGTGACAAGGGCTTTGGGGAGAACGGATGTAACGTCATCCAAAGCCTGTCACATGGTAGACAGAGCCAGAGTTGGGATTTACATCCCACGCTCTGATTGGCTACCGTACCATGTGAGGGCGGCCATCTTTCTTTTGATGGCGTCATCTTAAAGGCAAATGCAGCTCAGCCATTCTGATTGGCTGGCGTCATTTCCTTTAAATTACGTCATCATTTAATTTTTTTATTTTACTAAATCACATGGTTATCACAGCCCAATCAGGACCGTGGGAACCATATGACGAAAATGTGATGTCATAGGCCTATAAAAGCCTATGTCGTCTCATTTTGAAGCCAGACGCCGAGGAGGGAAGACCTCCCCTCCTAAGAAGAGAACCAGGGCGTGGCGTAAGAAGATGGAAGACAACTTTTACAGTTTTTATTTGATATGTGTATTTTTTAATGTCCATTTAATGAATTTATGTATCTCCCTATGGACACACACACACACACACACACACACACACACACACACACACACACACACACACACACACACACACACACACACACACACACACACACACACACACACACACACACACACACACACACACACACACACACACACACACACACACACACACACACACACACACACACACACACACACACACACACACTGAATGAGAGAAGGAGCGGCTCAGTGAGTGAATGTTCAAACTCTGGCACATGTTCAATGACTGGCACAGAGTTTGAAGCAGGGGAGCCTGGTTCAATTCCCGGTGTCGGCTCCTTGTGACCTTGGGCAAGTCACTTTATCTCCCTGTGCCTCAGGCACCAATAAATATAGATTGTAAGCTCTATGGGGCAAGGACGTGTGC
Organism: Ascaphus truei; assembly: GCF_040206685.1. Classification (NCBI taxonomy): domain Eukaryota; kingdom Metazoa; phylum Chordata; class Amphibia; order Anura; family Ascaphidae; genus Ascaphus; species Ascaphus truei. Next base: position 9,102,703 of record NC_134499.1, read on the forward strand.
CTGCAAAATGTCTCTGTAAAACGCTACGTAAAACTAGCAGCGAACAAACAAATATAAAGTCCCCAGCGCTAAAGTCCAAGATACCGTGATCTTTAAGGCAGTCTCTAGTCTTTAAGATGGTAGTTGGGCTCTGGTTTAGATGCTCCAGATGGGATAGATGTCCTTGATGTAGATGGATACACCGTCTGAAATAACAGATAAGCAGACACACCTGATTGCGCAGTGTGTTATAGCAATCAGAGCCCTATCTGAGATGTGAAAGAATCCTACTCACATAATCAACGCCAATATGTTCAGTGGAGAGGATCTGTGCTTGCTCCCCTTCTAATTCGCTCCTCACACGAACCCCACGTGGAGACAGCTTACAGGAGACAGCTTACAGGATACACCCTCTATCTTCAATGGCGTCGGGGATGCGTCCGTTAACGACACCTCCACCAATGTGAGACAGGAATACGTACAAGATAGTGTAGTATGAACAGACCTTTAATGCTTAAAACACTATAAAACGTAATAAAATACACTCACATGGTGCAATAACAGATGGTATTGCTCAATATGCCGTCCGCAGCTTGCATTTCCTAACACCACACCGGAGAGTATCACTGCACACAGACACGCTGTCGACTTGGCGTGTGACGTCAGTGCTTTAGGAAGCTCTCCCTGCGGCAGGACTACAGTGGCTGGGATGGTTCAATGACTAAGCTCCTCCTCCCTACGCGTTTCGTGACACGTGGTCACTTCGTCAGGGGATGGTGGAGCTTAGTGTGTGATGCCTTATATGCAAACCCAAATGGAGAGATCCTCCTACTAGGGGTGGGGCTTAGCTGCAATGTTGATCAAGGAGGATCAGCTCTGACACTAACAGCGTGATCGGGGTTAATGCCTTGCCATACTGCATATAAACACCCTCATATTATGCAATGAATGAGAACAATACAACGGATAAATTAAGAACAAATAAAATAAAATAATAAAACAATCATACTTATATATAAACAGCCATGAATTATCATGGTATAGATCACATTTTAATATATTCAATAAATGCAATCCCTGAATGTTTTACATAAAATATCCCACTCTGCTTGGCAAGGACAGATTAAGAGTCCTTCAAAAAGGCTGCAAGGTCAAACTCAATGTTAAGGCCTAGGGGGGTCAAGGTCTTAAGTGTGTAGATCCAATAACTTTCTCTTTTGGAGACTTTATTGAGCCTGTCCCCCCCACGCCAACTGCTTTTGGGATTATCAATCCCTATACATACTAAACCCTCTGGACTCTGTTGGTGGTGTATTCTGAAATGGTTTGAGACACTATGTGTCTCGAGACCCCTCTTAATATTGTAAACATGTTCTGCGAACCTTCGTTTGAGGGGTCTCCCCGTGCGGCCCACATATTGGAGTCCGCACGGGCATTCCAGCAAATAGACACAGAAATTTGTTTTACAATTGATGAAGGATTTTATGTCAAAGTTTTTTCCTGTCACATTAGATTTAAAAGTCTTTGTTTTTTTACTGTGTTTACAACCAATACAGCTTTGGCATGTATAGTAGCCTTTAAGATCATTTAGCCATGTTACATGGTGATCTCTCAGGCCATCTAACGGACAGCTAGGTGATAAGGAGGATTTCAAATTCTTTGCTCTTTTAAACACTATTTTAGGTTTACTGGGTAGGATGCTCTTAAGAATTGGATCTCTTTGGAGAATACCCCAATGTTTGATCAGCGTCTTAGATATAATGGGAGCTATACCACTATACTGTGTGATGAAAAATGGAAACTTGGCCTGACCATTCTCAGCCATTTTCTCTTTTCCACACAGCAAGGACGCTCTATCAGTTTTATTAACCTCTTTGATCGCAAGATCCAATTCTTGGTTTTTATACTCCCGTTCGATGAATTTGGTTTTCAACTCCTTAATTTGCTGTTGGTACACAGAGTTTTCCGAACAATTCCTCCTAATTCTAAGTGCTTGCCCCTTGGGGATGTTACGCAACCAATTGGGGTGATGGTGACTGGATGCCAAAAGGTAAGTGTTGGCATCAACCTCTTTATGGAAGGTTTTAGTGTGAATGATGCCATTTACTAATTAAAGGGAGAGGTCAAGAAAGTTTATTGAAGTTTTATCCTGATTGAACGTGAATCTAAGATTCCGCGTATTGTCGTTCAAATATAATTTGAATTCCTCCAGTCGGTCCAGTGGCCCCCTCCAGACACACAGCACATCGTCGATGTATCTTTTCCAGAGCACCAGGTTTGCACCAAATGGGTTGGAGGACCTGATATGGTCCTCCTCCCAAATGGACATAAACAAGTTTGCATAACTAGGTGCAAACCTGGTGCCCATTGCAGTGCCGCACGTCTGGAGGAAGAACCTGTGGTCATGGCTGAAGAAATTATGCGTCAGAATAAACCTGATTCCATCTAGAATGAAATTTTTTAACTTCTCATCCACTCCAATATCCTGTTCTAGGACCCTTTTGATAGCATCTAGTCCCATCTGATGGTCAATGATCGTATACAACGAGACCACATCGCAGGTAACCCAGCACATATCTTCCCCCCACGTTAGGTCCTGTACAAGATTTAATACCTGCGATGTATCCCTTAAATACGACGGGACCTGTATTACATATTTTTGAAGTAGATGATCTAGGAATTGGGAAAGGTTGGAGGTGAGGGACCGGATCCCAGAAATTATTGGGCGACCAGGGGGTCTGGTGAGACTCTTGTGGATCTTCGGGATGAAATAAAACACTGGGATTCTGGGCTGTTCAATCATAATGAATTCCATTTCCCTGGTGCTAATAATGTCATCCCGAAGACCCTGATCCAAAAGAGCTGCCATCTCTTCTCTGAAAGAGTCTGTTGGATTAGACTCTAATACCTGATAGGTGGCGTTATCTTCCAGAATTCTAAGGGATTCCTCTCTGTAATAAGAGGAGTTCATCACCACGACTCCTCCCCCTTTGTCGGCTGATTTAATTACTATCTGGGATTTGGACTCAAGAGATTTAACTGCCGCCTTTTCTTCCTTACTTAGGTTTTGTTTGCGGCATTTGAAATCATTACTTGCTTCCTCTAAGTCAGAAATTACCATTTCGGCAAAGGTATCTACAAAGTTTCCCTTCATACCTCTTGGGTAGAAGGTGGAAGGTTTTTTAAAGGGAGTGAGGGGAGGTTTTGTCACTATTGGATTGGTGTTGGGTAGTATCACAGATCTACTTACTGCGTCCTTAAGATAGTATTTCTTGAGGGAAATTTTCCTCAGAAATCTATGGACATCAACATAAAGAGGTTGATGCCAACACTTACCTTTTGGCATCCAGTCACCATCACCCCAATTGGTTGCGTAACATCCCCAAGGGGCAAGCACTTAGAATTAGGAGGAATTGTTCGGAAAACTCTGTGTACCAACAGCAAATTAAGGAGTTGAAAACCAAATTCATCGAACGGGAGTATAAAAACCAAGAATTGGATCTTGCGATCAAAGAGGTTAATAAAACTGATAGAGCGTCCTTGCTGTGTGGAAAAGAGAAAATGGCTGAGAATGGTCAGGCCAAGTTTCCATTTTTCATCACACAGTATAGTGGTATAGCTCCCATTATATCTAAGACGCTGATCAAACATTGGGGTATTCTCCAAAGAGATCCAATTCTTAAGAGCATCCTACCCAGTAAACCTAAAATAGTGTTTAAAAGAGCAAAGAATTTGAAATCCTCCTTATCACCTAGCTGTCCGTTAGATGGCCTGAGAGATCACCATGTAACATGGCTAAATGATCTTAAAGGCTACTATACATGCCAAAGCTGTATTGGTTGTAAACACAGTAAAAAAACAAAGACTTTTAAATCTAATGTGACAGGAAAAAACTTTGACATAAAATCCTTCATCAATTGTAAAACAAATTTCTGTGTCTATTTGCTGGAATGCCCGTGCGGACTCCAATATGTGGGCCGCACGGGGAGACCCCTCAAACGAAGGTTCGCAGAACATGTTTACAATATTAAGAGGGGTCTCGAGACACATAGTGTCTCAAACCATTTCAGAATACACCACCAACAGAGTCCAGAGGGTTTAGTATGTATAGGGATTGATAATCCCAAAAGCAGTTGGCGTGGGGGGGACAGGCTCAATAAAGTCTCCAAAAGAGAAAGTTATTGGATCTACACACTTAAGACCTTGACCCCCCTAGGCCTTAACATTGAGTTTGACCTTGCAGCCTTTTTGAAGGACTCTTAATCTGTCCTTGCCAAGCAGAGTGGGATATTTTATGTAAAACATTCAGGGATTGCATTTATTGAATATATTAAAATGTGATCTATACCATGATAATTCATGGCTGTTTATATATAAGTATGATTGTTTTATTATTTTATTTTATTTGTTCTTAATTTATCCGTTGTATTGTTCTCATTCATTGCATAATATGAGGGTGTTTATATGCAGTATGGCAAGGCATTAACCCCGATCACGCTGTTAGTGTCAGAGCTGATCCTCCTTGATCAACATTGCAGCTAAGCCCCACCCCTAGTAGGAGGATCTCTCCATTTGGGTTTGCATATAAGGCATCACACACTAAGCTCCACCATCCCCTGACGAAGTGACCACGTGTCACGAAACGCGTAGGGAGGAGGAGCTTAGTCATTGAACCATCCCAGCCACTGTAGTCCTGCCGCAGGGAGAGCTTCCTAAAGCACTGACGTCACACGCCAAGTCGACAGCGTGTCTGTGTGCAGTGATACTCTCCGGTGTGGTGTTAGGAAATGCAAGCTGCGGACGGCATATTGAGCAATACCATCTGTTATTGCACCATGTGAGTGTATTTTATTACGTTTTATAGTGTTTTAAGCATTAAAGGTCTGTTCATACTACACTATCTTGTACGTATTCCTGTCTCACATTGGTGGAGGTGTCGTTAACGGACGCATCCCCGACGCCATTGAAGATAGAGGGTGTATCCTGTAAGCTGTCTCCTGTAAGCTGTCTCCACGTGGGGTTCGTGTGAGGAGCGAATTAGAAGGGGAGCAAGCACAGATCCTCTCCACTGAACATATTGGCGTTGATTATGTGAGTAGGATTCTTTCACATCTCAGATAGGGCTCTGATTGCTATAACACACTGCGCAATCAGGTGTGTCTGCTTATCTGTTATTTCAGACGGTGTATCCATCTACATCAAGGACATCTATCCCATCTGGAGCATCTAAACCAGAGCCCAACTACCATCTTAAAGACTAGAGACTGCCTTAAAGATCACGGTATCTTGGACTTTAGCGCTGGGGACTTTATATTTGTTTGTTCACTATTTTGTATCAGGTTTTGGAATTACCTGTTATTATTGTCACCTAGCTGCTTTTTTTCTCTTTGTTTATCACAGCATTGTGCAAGTCATTTTGTTATCATTTTGATGTTGCACGAGCACTTATCGTTGTTTTAGCACAAATTGTTATCACTTAGTTTAGTGTAGGTTAGCGCTTTTGGAGGGGTTAATTTCATTCTTTTGCTCATTTTTGTAAAACTAGCAGCGCTATATAAAAACATGCTATTATTATTGTTGTATTTTTTTATGTAATGTCATTTTTTTATGCTAATTTATTGACCCTGTATGTAATGTTTACAGTAGCTATACTTGGTAAACACACAGGGATAATAAATAATTGTATCGCAAATTATTACAGCTTGGGTTAGGAATTGGTGTGTGTAATGTAATTGATATTTATTTACATGTAATTTTTCATGGTTTTGCAGCAGTTTATTTCAGGGGCTTGCTTTATAATAATGGCTTATTTTTGGTAGTTAGATTTGTGTGATGGTGATTACTTTGAAGTAGAATTTTTTTCTCAATGGTTTGGATTTAGGAATTGAATAGTGAATTGTATAATTGATTTGTATTGTAATTGATTTTTTAAATTGATGTTAAATTTATTTATGTTTACTTGCTTAGTTTGTATTTGATGCCAGTGTCGCCGCCATCTTTATAGCGTCCACGTCGCGTCTTGGACGCTATAAAGATGGCGACAACACTGGCCACCGATGCCCCATACCGGGGCCTGTAACCCGGGAAGCAGGGGGTCCCTGAGGCTGAAATCAATGCGGTTCAGCTAAGGGGACCCCCTGCTCCCGCACACTATTATTAAAATGTACATTACTTGTAGATAAAAAGCTTCATTACAATAGCGGCAATCCGCTACGGTAATGAATTATTGTTTATTGTTGTGTTTTGACAGTAGTGTACATGAACAGGGGGTCTCCAGAGCTGAACCGCATTGGTTTCAGCCTCGGGAACCCCCTACTTCAGGAGATACAGGCCCTGTTATGGGGTGCCGGTATCCCCTGCAGAATTTAAATGTCCCGGTCACGTGACGCGGGAGCGTTAAAGTGCAGGGGATACCGGCAGCCCATAACGGGGCCTGTATCTCCTGAAGTAGGGGATCCCCGGACCTGAAACCAATGCGGTTCAGGTCCGGAGACCCCCTGCTCACGTACATTATTATTAAAAGGTATATTGTTAATGCACGATCGCATGTAACAGCCGTGCATGGAGATGCAGAATCTCCAAGCAAATGTTACAGGCGGCTTATTTTTTACTATCAGCTATCGTACGTGAACTTTAAGCACGATAGCAGGGGGGAAAAAACAACACGAACGATCTGGCAGATTTGAGCAGGTACGACCCAAAATGGGTTGATCTCCTTAGTGAATCGCGCCTACGGCTTCAATTCAGGTAAGATCCCAGGCGGGGTTGCTGCTTTAGATATTGTGACGCGGGGGCGTCCAGGCACTAGTTATGGGGTTCAGGAAACTAGTCATTCACATCTGAGACACACACACACACACACACACACACACACACACACACACGAGGAACAGCTGTAGCCGCTAGGAGCGAGCAGGAGAGCAGGGCTGAGAGGAGAGAGGATGGGGGCGATGAAGATGGGGGAGAGGGAGGCAAGCAAAAAAAGGACATACTGCTACTCTCTGTCTCTCCAATGCTGTACCCATCTTCTCAGGACACCCAGACTGCACCTGTTCCCTGGCCCCTCTGCTGCACATGGCTGGGGTCTTCTGCCCAGCCACGGGGAAGGGGAAGCAGCACTTCACTACAACCCTCGCCTCCTCACACATCTCCTCTTCCTCCTTTCCCCACACCTTCTCCCCCTTACAGATACCTCTCCAACATATTCCATAACACATCCCACTTCCCCCCTCCCCACACACCTCCTTCTCCCCCTCCCCACACACCTCCTTCTCCCCCTCCCCACACACCTCCTTCTCCCCCTCCCCACACACCTCCTTCTTCCCCCTCCCCACACACCTCCTTCTTCCCCCTCCCCACACCTCCTTCTCCGCCTCCCCACACACCTTTTCCCCCTCCCCACACCTCCTTCTCCGCCTCCCCACACACCTTTTCCCCCTCCCCACACACCTTTTCCCCCTCCCCACACACCTCCTTCTTAGGCATCTTCCCACACACCTCCCACACCCACAACACACGCACCCACTCGTCACACACCTCCTCCTCCTCCTCAGACACCTTTTCCTGCATAGATGAGCTTGCTCCTGGGCTGCTGCAGGGGGATCCAGTCGCTGAGAGCAAGAACGGCTCCACCTTCGTGTACTCCACAACCTGCAGGAGATACAACGTGTCTGTAACCAGCGGCAGTGATACTCTGTATCGCAAGAATTCCTGCGCCACACGAGGCAGGAAACGCATCGCCGAGCCATATAACACGCACAGCTTCATGGGGAGCCTTAGGAAGGGGAGGGCTGCGCAGGGGGAGGGGGGGGAGCTGGGAGGGTCTTTCTATGCATTTCTGTACCCCCCATACCCAAGGTAATAGGGTCACAAACCTCAGGTTTGGGGAACTCTCCCATCCCATGAGACCCGTGGAAACATGACCCAACTAACCTGCAGGAAAAGATCTCCAGCAGGTTCTGTATTATTATACTTTAAAGCAGGCATGTGAAACTCGCGGCCCGCGGGCCGCCCACAATGAACATATTTGCGGCCCAGCCCAGTGGTTCCCAATATGTGCACCGTGGCTTCCTAGAGTGGCGCCGCGAGTATCCTCCCCACCATCCCTCTTTCATGCCGGCCGGGCCGCAGGGGATTGGCTGCAGGCAGAGAGGAAGCCGGGGGCGGGGCTTTGTGCAGAGCACACGGTGAGTGTGTGTGTCTGCCTCCCCGCTCCGCGGTGTCCCGTCCCCTTCTGCCCCGGGTGATAGGTGAAGGTAGGGGGGGGGGGGGGGGTGATAGGAGAAGGTAGGGGGGTTCTGGGGGGGGGGGGGGGAGGAGTTAGTTGTACATTTGCCTGTCCTGCACGGATCGCATGCCTTTCCTCCCCTCCTCCTCCCTCTCCCCCCAGTCACTCACATCCATCGCTGCCTCTGCTCTCCACTGCTCATCTGTGTGTGTGTATCTGTGTGTGTGTCTGAGAGAGAGAGTGTGTCTGAGAGAGAGAGTGTGTCAGAGAGAGAGAGTGTGTCAGAGAGAGAGAGTGTGTCAGAGAGAGAGAGTGTGTCAGAGAGAGAGTGTGTCAGAGAGAGTGTGTCAGAGAGAGAGTGTGTCAGAGAGAGTGTGTCAGAGAGAGAGAGTGTGTCTGAGAGAGAGTGTGTCTCTCTCGTGTCAGAGAGAGTGTGTCTGAGAGTGTCTCTCTCGTGTCAGAGAGTGTGTGTCTGAGAGAGAGTGTGTCTGAGTGTGTCTCTCTCGTGTCAGAGAGAGTGTGTCTCTCTCGTGTCAGAGAGAGTGTGTGTCTGAGAGAGAGTGTGTCTGAGAGAGAGTGTGTCTGAGAGAGAGTGTGTCTGAGAGAGAGAGTGTGTCTGAGAGAGAGAGTGTGTCTGAGAGAGAGAGTATGTCTGAGAGAGAGTGTGTCTGAGAATGTGTCAGAGAGAGAGTGTGGGTCTGAGAGTTAGAGAGAGAGAGAGAGAGAGAGAGAGAGAGTGTGTCTGAGAGAGTGTGTGTCTGAGAGAGAGTGTGGGTCTGAGAGAGAGTGTGTGTGTCTGTCAGAGAGTCGGAGAGTCAGAGAGAGTCAGTCAGAGGGAGGGAGAGTCAGTCAGAGAGAGGGAGAGAGTCAGAGGGAGGGAGAGTCAGTCAGAGAGAGGGAGAGAGTCAGAGGGAGGGAAAGAGTCAGAGGGAGGGAAAGAGTCAGAGGGAGGAAAAGAGTCAGAGGGAGGGAAAGAGTCAGAGGGAGGGAAAGAGTCAGAGGGAGGGAAAGAGTCAGAGGGAGGGAAAGAGTCAGAGGGAGGGAAAGAGTCAGAGGGAGGGAGAGAGTCAGAGGAAGGGAGAGAGAGTCAGAGGGAGGGAGAGTCAGGGAGAGAGAGGGAGGGAGAGTCAGAGGGAGGGAGGGAGAGTCAGAGGGAGGGAGGGAGAGTCAGAGGGAGGGAGAGAGAGTCAGAGGGAGGGAGTGAGGGAGAGTCAGAGGTTGTGAGGGAGAGAGAGTCAGAGGGAGGGAGAGTCAGAGGGAGGGAGGGAGAGAGTCAGAGGGAGTGAGGGAGAGAGAGTCAGAGGGAGGGAGAGTCAGAGGGAGGGAGGGTCAGTCAGAGAGTCAGAGGGAGAGAGTCGGAGGGGGAGAGAGTCGGAGAGAGAGAGGTAGAGTCGGAGAGAGGGAGAGTCAGAGATGTCAAGTGTCAGGAAGAAAACATTAATTTTATCGTTCTTTTTTTTTTTTATATACTGTACTTTTCGAAATAAACCTACGTTTCTATGAAAATTGAAGTTTTTGTTTTTTTGTGGCCCACCTAAACTTACACCTTGTTTATTTGGCCCATGTTGGCCTTTTTTTGACATGCTTGCTTTAAAGTGTTGCAGACTATCCTATAGTGTCCTGTACAATAGCTAATAGTATCGTATGTGCAGCTGATTCACAGCTCAGCCATTCCCATTTACCTGTAATGCGCCGGCGGGAGGAAGCCTGTGGGCGTTTCCCATTTACCTGTAATGCGCCGGCGGGAGGAAGCCTGTGGGCGTTTCCCATTTACCTGTAATGCGCCGGCGGGAGGAAGCCTGTGGGCGTTTCCCATTTACCTGTAATGCGCCGGCGGGAGGAAGCCTGTGGGCGTTTCCCATTTACCTGTAATGCGCCGGCGGGAGGAAGCCTGTGGGCGTTTCCCATTTACCTGTAATGCGCCGGCGGGAGGAAGCCTGTGGACGTTTCCCATTTACCTGTAATGCGCCGGCGGGAGGAAGCCTGTGGGCGTTTCCCATTTACCTGTAATGCGCCGGCGGGAGGAAGCCTGTGGGCGTTTCCCATTTACCTGTAATGCGCCGGCGGGAGGAAGCCTGTGGACGTTTCCCATTTACCTGTAATGCGCCGGCGGGAGGAAGCCTGTGGGCGTTTCCCATTTACCTGTAATGCGCCGGCGGGAGGAAGCCTGTGGACGTTTCCCATTTACCTGTAATGCGCCGGCGGGAGGAAGCCTGTGGGCGTTTCCCATTTACCTGTAATGCGCCGGCGGGAGGAAGCCTGTGGGCGTTTCCCATTTACCTGTAATGCGCCTGTGGACGTTGGGGATGTGTCCTACTTCCTCCTCTTGCTCTTCAGCTTCCCGTGCCTGTGATACAGAGGATAGTAATGAGATGTATTCCTCACATACGCATTTGCTGCTGCTGTATGGGAGGTTTGAGGGTGTTGAACCCAAAATCTGTTTGGCTACACAGATAAACCATTATGATGGAAACTTTCTCACCACAAACTGTTACATGTGCTAGAAGTGTATACAGAGAGGGTGCGTGTGTAGTGAGTGTGACGGGGGAGGGGTGCCACGCGAGTAATATAAGGGTCACCCCCATCCACCGTCTGGGAAGTGAGGGGTTAACCAGAAATGTACTGATAATACATATGTTCTCCTGCTTCACAACCAAAAGGTTGTCCCTTGGTTATCCTATTCCCACATTTAGAGGGAATTAATGTATTTTTATTCCCCTGCCCCAGGACAAACTGTGTTCTATGTGATAGAAATGTATATGGGTACAATTATTGGTGTTTGTATCTGTACAGTGTATGCATCAACCACATACACTGGGATCAGGTCGGGAGGGAAAGGGTTAATTGCATTTGCAGGTTTATGGCCCTTTGTCCCCTTTCCCGACTTTTCAGGCTCCATTTTGCATCTCGTCCATAGGCCGCCATTGAAGCCCCATGGAAGTCAATGGGAATTTCAGTGGTTTGGGCCCGATATCATAGAAGACCTGCAGGTCGCACCCGAGAGGAGGTGCGGCGGTTCCCCATTGAAAGTGAATGGGGTAATGTATTTCAATGGGGATTCCTTGAAGCTGACCTCCGGAGACGAGCTGGCAGCTAGCCAAACCGCAAGAGCGTAAACAAGGTCTAAAAAGAGCTTTGATCAGGTCTCGGTCAAGTTCACGTCCAATTGGTGTGGGAACTTTTGTTCTAGGGCACCCAGAAATAAAATTTGTTTTGCCCCTGGCCCCTAGGAACCGCCTCCCTCGACCCCAACCGGGTCCGACAGTTAATGGCGATGAGAAAGGGTCGCACCACTGTCCGCAATGGCAGAGAAAGCCGCGTGGCTTTCAAACACTAAGTCCAAAACAGTGTAAACTGAAAACCCATAAGTCCGGTTCTGTGGGGACCAGAGGGCTGGGATTTGGCCAGGATGTAGTCACTGCTCCGGCATGACTGCATGGCAATTTCCAGCCCTCTCCCCTCAACCGAACGGAGTAGGGTTAACTGTAAAAAAGTGTGTGTTTCCCATTGACTTCAATAGTAGCGGAGGTCCCATTGAGTCCTATGGCAGCGCCGGCCCTATTGATTCTAATGGAGGAAAGCCGCGTGGCTTTGAAACGGCCAAGTCCAAAAGTGTGTAAAGTGAAAACCCATATCTCCGGTTCTGTGAGTACCAGAGGGATGGGATTTGGGTAGCATGTAGTCACTGCTCCGACATGACTGCATGGCAATTTCCATCCCTCTCCGATCAACCTGACGGAGTATGGGTAAATGTGAAAAATGAGGGTTTCCCATTGACTTCAATGGCGGAGTTGCTCCATTAAAAGCCTATAGCGGCGGAGCCCATTGATTTCAATGGAAGAGTGAAATGCAGTGATTTGTTTTTGCATAGCGGAGAATCCTGCATTAAAGTTAATAGCGGATTTTAACTTGGTTTTGGTATCTCCGGTTCTGGGGGTCGTGGAGGGCTGATATTTGGCCACTATGGCAAGGGTGCTCCGGCATGAGGACCTGGCAAATTTCAGCCCGCTCAGATCCACAGAACGGATTATTTTAATATAAATATGATTGTGAAAATGTACTATGTTTTGGGTCTAGGATAAAGCCCGGGAAAGCTAGAGGCTCATATGGTATATTAATGCTCAGGGGGCGACAAACGGTCTACAATAAGCCCCCTGATCAAAGGCTCCCCCACCCTGCTTGTGTATGCTAGGACAAAGAAGAGCAGGACATAGGTACTTGGGTAAAGTGTTGTTGTTTCACACCTTGAGACAAAGGTTTTCCTGTGAAGGGACCCAAAAGGCAGACTGGGCGATGCCAGGCTTTTGGGAGAGGGGCAAGGGAAATGAGCCCGATTAGAGTAATGCCCACCCCTGTGGGCAGGTACTACCTTGCTTCTCACGTGAGGTGGCCAGGGGTAATTGGGTGGAGGTAATTGATAACCAATACCCGGCCCCCAATGTTAAGGGATAGGGCTGAAACCCCATATAAATGAGTGTACGCCCTATGCCCAGTGTCTTCGTTTGAACATCTGAAAGAATCCTGATTACCTTGACGAATTTCCAATCCTGTACCTGATTGCTTCATTGCCCCATCCCATGTAAGTGCTATATTCTGTATGTTATTTGTGCAATCTTGCATGTTCACCTTTTTTTAAGGAATAAACTTAATTTATCATATCTTAGTCGTGTTCAATTCAACCCAGAGATTTGTGTATATTATAACCCTTCACAAGTTACAGTGTCAGTGAGAATGAGAGGGAGCACGTGTCTGTATGTGTGTATATAACCATTAGTGTGTGTTACTGTGTGTGTGTATGTAACCATTAGTGTGTGTGTGTGTGTGTGTGTCGGAGTGAGTGTTACGGTCTGATAGTTACTGTGTCTGTGTGTATGTAACCATGAGTGTGTGTGTATCGAAGTCAGTGTGTGTTACTGTCTGAGTGTTTGTAAAGCAAAATGAGAAATGTGATTTTGTGTTATATCACATAGTGTGGGTCTGTGCTAAGCTACCGTATTGTGGCTGTGTTTCTACAAGTGTATCAATCTGTTGGTGCTATTTTAGTGTGAGCGTGTGAGACTATTACTGATTGAGCATTTGTACATTAAGAGCAGGAATCTGCGTGTATGTGTATGTGTGCATATATGCATGTATATATGTATTGTGATATATTGAAGCAAAAGGTGTTTGAGGGGAGGTACATAGGACCCAGCACCTTCCAGGGTGTGTTCCCTTCACTCTCACCTGAGCCCTAATTAATGAGCTTCAAGGTTAAAAGGCAGCACAGACAGCTTCCTGTGCTGCTGCTTTGCTGGTCTGAAGGCACACACACAGACAGCCCTGTGAGATACTGCAAAGGGAAGCTGCAGGTACAGTGTCTAAAGTGGGGAAAGAGCTTAGTTTCCCCCACTGTTAGTTAGGGACTAAGCTGTGTTAGTCAGAACTCTGAAAATGAGTTAGGTTTTTATTTCTGTTTTATGTTATAAGTTAACCCTGTTCCTGCTTTGAACCTGGCAAATAAACCCTCCTGTGCATCAACACTACGTTTCCCTGCCTTTGATCTGGATACAAGAGACTGCAACGTGGTGTGGACATCAGAGTATGCATGTATGTATATGTGCATATATGTATGTATGTATGTATGCATACATACATATATTATACAGTATATAGATTCTGGGAAATTACATGAAAATGAGCACACCGTGTCACCTTTTGTCTGAAAATCCATTAGTACATGGAGCCCATATAAGCTAATGCTCGCTGTTCACACAGCTTTAAAGCACAGCATGGGAATCAGATGCAAAGCCAGAGAAACCATTCACAGACATGTTTTGCATCTTATTCCCATGCTTTGCTTTAAAGCTGTGTTAACAGCGAGCATTAGCTTATATGGGTTCCATGTAACAATGGATTTCAGACAAAAGGTGAAACGATGTGCTCATTTGCATGTGATTTTCCAGAATCCCTTGCTGCAGTGGAAGCACTGTATGCTGGGGATAATGGTGAAAGGCCACTTATATTTATATATACATATACTTATAACCACCAGGGTTTTGTAAAAAAACAAATACAATACTATTGAATAGAACTGATCAACGCTTTGGCTCTCTGTATAGGAGCCTCTCAACACACAGGGACCCCAGGTAGTCAGATCTCACCCCTATTTAATTCTGTTACATGCAACATCAGACTTTGTTTTGATGCATTGTAAGGTTGTCCTTTATCAGATCTTACCCGGGGTCTCTCCATCTCGTTGGGAAATGTTCGTTGCCTTCAAAATGGGAGGATCCTCTCGATCTGGATGGTGGGGAAGGGAGATCAGTGAGATGGAGACTTAAACACTAATAAAAATAATCTATTATACTAATAAATATAATCCATTATTCTAATAAATATAATCTATTATTCTAATAAATATATTATACCAATAAATATAATCTATTATACAAAACATATAATCTATTATACAAATAAATATATTATACCAATAAATATAATCTATTATACAAAACATAAATATACTAATAAATATAATCTATTATTCTAATAAATATAATCTATTATATTTATAAATATAATCTATTGAAAAACCCAAAAACAGGTAGAAAAGTGATACAGTACTTCACGGATTTGATATCAATTCTTTGCCCTCCCCAGGGAGGCGCCGCGATCCTCTCCCTCCCCAGGGAGGCGCCGCGACCCTCTCCCTCCCCAGGGAGGCGCCGCGACCCTCTCCCTCCCCAGGGAGGCGCCTCGACCCTCTCCCTCCCCAGGGAGGCGCCGCGATCCTCTCCCTCCCCAGGGAGGCGCCGCGATCCTCTCCCAATGGGACAAAAAGTTGTGAATTTGTCCTGAAGATGAAAAATAAACCTACTGGTTATAAATATGATCCAAATGAGCGGTGAAGTGTCTGAAATCTCTGCCACGTCCCAGAAGAAACGTTACCTGGCAGATCCACGCTGGTTATGGCAGAAAGTGGTGGCACAGAACTGTGGTAGCGAGCGGTTTGGCTGTAACCACGGACGTCAGGTCGCAAGTATACAGGTATTTTTTGAAAATGCGAATGTCCCATTCTGGGCTCAGCCCCCGAGCTCTGTCAGGTTTCCAGCTTGTGATAATGGGAGATCTCCATATCCTGGGACGTGATAAGAGACAAGATGCCCATTTAATACTGTGCCCAGAACCTGTTTTATATGAAGTATCATTAACAACATTAGGGTATATATACATACTGCTGCGGCAGAGTTTATTCGAGCATTTGCCCGTTCTATGCCGCAGCAGTAGCCTGGCGCGCGCCCGAGAGTGACGGGCGCGCGCCGAAGCAGCGGAAGAGCGCCCTCCGATCGGGGCGCTCTCCCTACCGCTGCCGGGTCCGCCGGGTCCCACGGAACCCCCTGCCGCTGTCCCGCGATCGCGGGACACCAGGGCTCCCTCGGGGAGCCCCTGGACGCGCGTGCAGGGGGCGCACGCTCCCGATGACGCGTGACCGCGCGTCTATGACGTTCGGCACGCCGAGGGGCGGCCACTAGCAAGCCGGGAGATTTCCCGGCTTGCGGTACCGACCACACTCGGATAAAGTGTGTCGGTACTGTATATATTTCGATATATAAATCTGAAGTTTGTGGGGTTGTAGATGTGGCCAATCAGATTCGTCCGTGGGTCTGCCCGCCCACCCGCGACTCTCATTGGCCAAGAGGTAAGTTCCACTGTGACACACAGACACTGGTCACTGTGTCCGCCCCCACACGACTCTCATTGGCCAAAAGGTACAAGTTTCATCCATCTCACACTGTCACCCGTGTACACACACACACACACACACACACACACACACACACACACACACACACACACACACACACACACGCTCCTGAGACCAATAAATACGGAAAATACGCCTTCTTCACCTAATACAGAAAATACGCCACCTAATAAAAACGCCTTCAGCTCCGCGCACACGCCCGCACACATGCCTGCCCGACACTCCCTGCACACACGCCTGCCCGACACTCCCTGCACACACGCCTGCCCGACACTCCCTGCACACACGCCTGCCCGACACTCCCTGTAGCCGCGCACACACCACACTCCCTGTAGCCGCGCACACACCACACTCCCTGTAGCCGCGCACACACCACACTCCCTGTAGCCGCGCACACACCACACTCCCTGTAGCCGCACACATTTTACTGTAGCCTTGCACGCCATAGCCTGCACCCGGGCGACACTCCCTGTGCCACACACGGCCGCACCACACTCCCTGTAGCCGCGCCGGCCACACCAAAAATCCATAATCGCATTCACAATGTAAAACACCATTACACAAAATGTCCGCATTCAACTGCCTTTCCCCCTTCGCACTCTGAATTGGCATTACAAAATGGCCGCCCATCTAGCTAAGTTCACCTACGCAGTGTTAATTTACATTCACATTATAAAATGGCAGACAGCCTATGGCTTACATTCGCATTGGGCCTTCATGATTGCCTTCACGTTCAATACATCTACAGCTTTAACACTTACGGCGCCGCACGGGACTGCGGGGCCTGCGCCCGAGAAAGGCGCCGCACGGGACTGAGACCTCTGTGTGTGTCTCACTGTGTGTGTCTCACTGTTTGTAAGGGGGTGTGTGTCTCACGGTTTGTGTGTGTGACACTGTGTCCCTCCCTCCTGTCCACACCCCCCCTCCTGTCCACTGTCCCCACCCCCCCTCCTGTCCACTGTCCCTCCCTCTGGGGGGGAGAGAAACGGAGAAATAGGGGGAGAGGGGGGAGCGGGAAATTTAAATCACGGGCAACGCCGGGTATATCGGCTAATGTATATATATATATGCCATGGGGGGGACGACGACAAAGGATACTGGCGTCCCGGGCCTGTGAGTCAGGGGGGCCCGGCCGGAAGTCAGCTGCTGGGTAAGCTTCCGGCGTGAGAGGGAGCTGCATCGTGGGACAGGTCCTGCAACATCGCCCCCTGCAGCAGTGGCCCTCCCCAGCCCCCGTCCACCCCCTGCAGGCTGCAACATCGCCCCCTGCAGCAGTGGCCCTCCCCAGCCCCCGTCCACCCCCTGCAGACTGCAACATCGCCCAACTGCAGCAGCGGCCCTCCCCAGCCCCCGCCCACCCCCTGCAGCAGCGGCCCTCCCCAGCCCCCGTCCACCCCCTGCAGGCTGCAACATCGCCCCCCTGCAGCAGCGGCCCTCCCCAGCCCCCGTCCACCCCCTGCAGGTTGCAACATCGCCCCCCTGCAGCAGAGCCGTCCCCAGCCCCCGTCCACCCCCTGCAGGCTGCAACATCGCCCCCCTGCAGCAGAGCCGTCCCCAGCCTCATGCAGCTGGCTCCACACTCCACCCCCCCGCCCCTATACCGGCATCACCCTTCCCTCCCCAACCCTACCGGCATCTACTGGACCAGCCTGATCACCCACAAGGCAAGTCTTTATTTTTAAAATATGTATTGGGGGGGGGGGGGGCGCACGCGCTTGGGGAGGTTTTTATCTAGTGTGTGTGTGTGTGTGTGTGTGTGTGTATATATATATAATATATACACACACACACACACACCCCGTGTGTATATATGTATATACTGTGTACAGTCAGTGTGTGCCCAGAGGCCGTGAGGGGGGGCGTGAAAGGCAGGGGGGGGCGGCGTGAAAGGCAGGGGGGGGGGGGGGGGCGCGACACACACAGTGTCACACACACACACGTCACCTAGAGCGACACCTACCTCTACTTCCGGCCGCCGCCATCTTCTCACTCGGCGCCGCGAGGGAGGAAGGGGGTCCTTCCGGGCGCCGACATCTTGGGCGCCGCGAGGGAGGAAGGGGGTCAGCTGCCTGTTCCCCCGCCGGGGATGGAGATGAGCGGAGCGCCGGGAGGGAGAGGTGAGCGCCGGGAGGGGGGGATGAGCGCCGGAGAGAGAGGTGTGTGTGTGGCGCGAGCCGAGGGGGAAGAGAGTGGCAGTTGGGTGACTTCACACCCACCAATCTGATTGGCCAGAGGCTGAGGACCAATCAGATTCACCGCAGATACTAACCATTCGATTTTATATATTAAGATATAACTAGAAAGTTATTGTTTTTTGTTTACATAAGGGCTGAGCACGCTCATGCTTGGAAACCGTTCCAAGCATGCGCGCGCGGGGGGCATTGCGGGTAGTTGAGCCCGCTAGAAAGTTATTCTTTTTTGTTTACATAAGGGCCGAGCGCGGGTGAGCGTGTGTGCCCGCACACGAGCATCGCGGGGACATACATATATCTATATAAGTCCCCGCTCACGCGATGCTCGTGTGCGGGCACACACGCTCACCCGCGCTCGGCCCTTATGTAAACAAAAAAGAATAACTTTCTAGCGGGCTCAACTACCCGCAATGCCCCCCGCGCGCGCATGCTTGGAACGGTTTCCAAGCATGAGCGTGCTCAGCGCCAGCGGGGCCGCAGCCTTAGTGAGAAGCAGAGGAGAGAAATACATGCGAGGCGGGAGAGTGAGATGGGGTGAGACAGAAGGGAGAGAAATACATGGGAAGGGGGAGAAAGAGAGGGGCGCGTGAGGGGGGGGCGACACACACACACACACACGTCACCTAGAGCGACACCTACCTCTACTTCCGGCTGCCGCCATCTTCTCACTCGGCGCCGCGAGGAAGGGGGTCCTTACGGGCGCCGCCATTTTAGGCGCCGCGAGGGAGGAAGGGGGTCCGCTGCCTGTTTCCCCGCCGGGGATGGAGATGAGCGGAGGGAGGGAGACGTGAGCGGGAGGGAGAGATGATCGCCGGAGAGAGAGGTGTGTGTGTGTGTCGCGAGCCGAGGGGGGAAGAGAGTGGCAGTTGGGTGACGTCACACCCACCAATCTGATTGGCCGAGGACCAATCAGATTCACCGCAGATAGCACTAACCATTCGATTTTATATATTATAAGATACACACACACACACACACTACCAGAAACTGGCAAAGCGTGTGTGAGACACAGAGAGTGTGAGAGACAGAGTGTGTGACAGAGACACTGGCTCCCTCCAGTGTTTACCATGGCCGCAGGTGGGTGTAAGTGGGAGTGTGTGTGTGTAAGTGGGAGAGTGTGTGTGTAAGGCTTGGGAGATAGTAGGATGAGCCGTGCTGAGCAGATGCACTTACCCCCTGCATCTGTCCTCAGCGCGGCTTTAGCAGCCGCTTCCGCATGCGTGCGGAGGCTGAGAAAATTTGCAGAGACAGGCAAGTTTAAAATTCGCCGCTCGGGGAAACGGAGGAGCGGTCACGTGACCGCTCACATCCAATGGGAGCGAGGGACTAGCCCCGCCTCCCGCTCTGCCACCAAAGCGCGCTCACTGCCTCGCCTGCCAGGACACAAAAAAGCTCCAGTTTGAGCAGGCGCACCATGCCCGAGGCCCAAGTGGGAGAGAGTGTCACCCACCCCGTCTCCCTCACACAGTCTCACTTTCCATGTCACACACACACACACACACACACACACACACACACACACTTTTTGCCAGTTTCTGGTAGTGTATGTATGTATAAATAAAACACACATACATATATACACATACTCACACACTGTCACACACACACAGTCTCTCAAGTTTCTGGTAGTGTATGTGTATGTATATACATACACACACTACCAGAAACTGGCAAAAAGAGTGTGCGTGAGACACAGTGTGTGTGTGTATGAGGCAGAGTGTGTGTGTGAGGGAGACAGAGAGAGGGGGTGGGTGACACTCTACCACTTACACACTCAGGCTCCGGCCATGGTAAAAACTGGAGGGCGCCAGCGTTCACTCGGCTTGTTTCCTCCTACATCGCCAGTGATCGCGCAGCGCGTGCCCTTTTGCGCTCCGTCGCGATCACCATGCCCGGAGCCTCATACACACAGACACCATCTGCGAGAGCGAGCGGCCGCGCACTTAGGCCCGCAGGCAGGCGGGCGGACGAAAGCAGCACACACACCGCGCAGGTGGATTTGCTCTCCAGCCTTACTATCAGGCAGCCACCAGAAGGGAGTAGCTGGATACTTCTAAACCTAGAGATTCGCTCGCGGCAGCCATGTTACAGTGATTCCTCACACTAATATGACAGCTCCTCTCTCTCTGACAGCTCACAGAGAAATGAGCCTCAGAGGCAGGGCTAACTCCTCCCAGCTCTAGCTTCTCTATGATTGGCTGATGGACTCCCTGTTAGCTCCTCCCCTGTGTGGAATTAGAGACAGGGGGTGGATCTATTTTGATCTGGTCCGACTGAGCCAGTCACGTTGAGGGGCGGGGCCAAGCTTTGGCGCCAAAAGGATGCAACTTTAGTTTGCAAAGGTTTGCATTTAGTGTTTGCAAACCCGTGCGGTCTGCTGCTTTGGCGGGAGCTCCATTTTGGATATCTTAAGTGCACGACCACCACGAGGTGGCAGCCATTTTAGATCGCACATGAGGTGCATAGGATCCCTGCCACATACCACAAGGGCCTGTCCCTATTTGTTCTTTCAACCCCAGTATGGAAATTCCAGAGCCTGCCAGGTACCCAATCTTCACAGCCACTGTAATAGATTGTCCCTTATTAGCAGTTGTAATTTGGGGTACACTCTCCCAGTATAAGTTTCCTACTGGGAGCCCCCAATACAGAACGTAGAATAGCAAAGTGGGGGTCACGTTAGCACGGACAGCACAGTCCGGTACGACTCCCCCACAGCACAGGGTATGCACAGCACGGTGGGGCTAGTTGGATGTACCCCCCCTGTTTATCCCCTATGAGGGTCAGGGTGCTACTGGGTGCCCCATTCCTCAGCAATCACTGAAGCAGGTGGTCCCCTTTATGGCAGAGTACACTAATCAGGGTAACACTCTCCCAGGATCACACATCCTGGCCGCCCCGTCAGGAAACCTGGACTTCACAATGTGGGGGTCGCTACTCATGGACGACACAGTCCAATGCGACTCCCCCACAGCACAATGCACACGCAGCACAAGGAGCCATTTTCAGTGAATAACCTTGTATTATCCAAAAGTAGTTTGTGTGGCGCACAGCAACGAAGAACAGGTCTTGTGGCAATAAAAAATATGTTTATTAAAGCCTCATTAAAAAAAACGGTGGAGGGTGCAACTCTCCTACGCGTTTCGTGCTTCAAAGCACTTTATCAAGGATTAAGGGTCAGGATGCTGCCGGGTGCCCTCTCCTCAGCAATCACTGCAGCAGGGGGTTCCCTTAATGGCAGAGTCTTTTATCATCCTTTATTACCCTAAAGATGTTGATCCTAATAGGGTAATTAAGGATGAGAAAAGACTCGTATTTACAACTACATTCAATCAGGCAGATTCGTTACATCCACCATTATAAAGCACTAGGGGCCTCATGCAGAGAGCAGCGTTATCGGGGGAAGCGCCATTTTTTGGCAAAATCTGCCTTTAGAAAGGCAGGTAATGGCGAGTTTTGAAACAAGCGCCATTTTTTTTTTATTTGAAAATTTCGCCACGCGGCTGGCGAGAACCTACATCTCGCCAGCTTTAAAAATGTCCAAATTCAGAAACGCGCGAACGCCATCTAGCGGCTGCTCGCGCCAATAACATGGCGCGATTTTCTTCAATTTTCTCCGCCAACTAAAGTTGGCAAGAAGCAGGAGCTCGCCGGCTATAGGGAAAAAAAAAAGCGCGATTTTTTTCCCCTTTCAGCTGCGCGCATCTCCTCATTTACAATTCTCCACATGCAGTAATGCTAAAAATAGCGGATTTCGCCCATTTCTGCATATGGAGAATAAAACTCTCCATTAAAGCTACTTTTTATTCCCCTCGCCAATTTTAAATAGCGCTGCTCTCTGCATGAGGCCCTAGGTCAGAGACCCGGCGTTGCCCTGACTCCCCCCCCCCCCCTTCTCTCCTGACTGACTCCCCCCCCCTCTCTCCTGACTGACTCCTCCCCCCCTTCTCTCCTGACTGACTCCCCCTTCTCTCCTGA
This sequence comes from Ascaphus truei, assembly GCF_040206685.1. Lineage (NCBI taxonomy): Eukaryota > Metazoa > Chordata > Amphibia > Anura > Ascaphidae > Ascaphus > Ascaphus truei. The sequence goes on from NC_134499.1 coordinate 9,124,820, forward strand.
CTGACTCCCCCTTCTCTCCTGACTGACCCCCCCCTCTCCTGACTGACTCTCCTCCCCCTCTCTCCTGACTGACTCCCCCCCTCTCTCCTGACTGACTCTCCCCCTCTCTCCTGACTGACTCTCCCCCCTCTCTCCTGACTGACTCTCCTCCCCTCTCCTGACTGACTCTCCTCCCCTCTCCTGACTGACTCCCCCCCTCTCCTGACTGACTCCCCCCCTCTCCTGACTGACTCCTCTCCCCCCCTCTCCTGACTGACTCCTCCCCCCCCTCTCCTGACTGACTCCCCCCCCTCTCCTGACTGACTCCTCCCCCCCCTCCTGACTGACTCCTCTTCCCCCCTCCTGACTGACTCCTCCCCCCCTCTCTCCTGACTGGCTCCTCCCCCCCTCTCTCCTGACTGACTCCTCCCCCCTCTCTCCTGACTGACTCCTCCCCCCTCTCTCCTGACTGACTCCTCCCCCCCTCTCTCCTGACTGGCTCCTCCCCCCCTCTCTCCTGACTGGCTCCTCCCCCCCTCTCTCCTGACTGGCTCCTCCCCCCCTCTCCTGACTGACTCCTCCCCCCCTCTCCTGACTGACTCCTCCCCCCCTCTCTCCTGACTGACTTCTCCCCCCTCTCTCCTGACTTACTCCTCCCCCCCTCTCCTGACTGACTCCTCCCCCCCTATCTCCTGACTGACTCCTCCCCCCCTCTCTCCTGACTGACTCCTCCCCCCTATCTCCTGACTGACTCCTCCCCCCCTCTCTCCTGACTGACTCCTCCCCCCCTATCTCCTGACTGACTCCCCCCCCCCCCTCTCTCTCCTGACTGAATACCCCCCCCCCCCCTGTCCGCTGTGCGCCGCCATCTTACCCACTCTGGCACCATTTTCCTGATCACCTCAGCACATAAAAAGGCGGGGGGGGGGGGGGGGGGGGGGAAACCCATCTCCTAGTGACGCGGTTTCAACCGGAGCCGATGATTAAATGGTGAGAGGCGGCGGCTGTGTGCCGGTGCGAACGTGCAGAGCTGGCTTTGGAGTGAGAGGAACAAAGGGAGAGGGAGAGAGAGAGGTGAGCGGTATAGGAGGGTGCCTGCCCATTGCCTGTCCCTCCGCCGGGGAGGGAGGGAAGTGAGCGCCGGGGAGGGAGAGAAGTTCAGCGGGAGCTGGTGCAGGGCGGCACTACACGTTGAGTGTGATGGGGGGGGGGAGAGGAGTGTGTGTGTGTGTCCGAGGGGGGAAGAGAGTGGCAGTTGGGTGACGTCAGAGCCACCAATCTGATTGGCCAGAGGCTGAGGACCAATCAGATTCACCGCAGCTAGTACCAACCTTTCGATCTTATCTTTATTAATCGAAAGGTTGGTACTAGCTGCGGTGAATCCGATTGGTCCTCAGCCTCTGGCCAATCAGATTGGTGGCTCTGACGTCACCCAACTGCCACTCTCTTCCCCCTCGGCCACACACACAAACACTCACTCTCTCTCACTCACTCACTCTCTTACTCACTTCCTCCCTGGCGCTCACTTCCCTCCCTCCCCGGCGCAGGCAGCCTCGCCGAGTGGCTAAGATGGCGGCGCCCGGAAGGACCCCCTTCCTCCTGCAGCTGCCTCGCGGCACCAAGTGCCTAAGATGTAGGGTGACCATTCGTACCGGTTTTACCAGGACAGTCCCGTTTTTTGTGTCCTGTCCCGGTTTTTGTCCCTGGTCCCGGTATTGCGGGCAGCGCGGTGAGGAGAATGCGGCGGCCGGTAAGTATTTTGTGTGTGTGTGTGTGTGAATGCTGCCGGGGGGACTGAATGAAGGAGAATGCCGGGGGCGGGACTTAGAATGCTGCCGGCCCGCAGGGGATTGGATGAATGATGCTGCCGGGGGCGGGACTTAGAATGCTGGCCGGCCCGCAGGGGATTGGTTGCAGGCAGGTCAGAGGAAGCCGGGGGCGGGACTTCCGCTTTGTGCAGAGCACACGTGTCTTCCAGCACCCGGCTCCTCTGTGCGCGGTGAGTGTCTCCCTTCTGTCCCGGGTCCCAGCCAGGAAGGGGAGGGGGTAATAGGAGGTGGTAGCGGGGGTGCGCCTGCCTTTGTACCACCTTGTACCTTTGCCCCCCCCCCCGGCGCTCCACCATTGCCCCCCGGCGCTCCCACCATTGCCCCCCCCCCGGCGCTCCCACCATTGCCCCCCCCTCGCCCGGCGCTCCCACCATTGCCCCCCCCCCGCGCTCCCACCATTGCCCCCCCCCCCCCCACCATTGCCCCCCCCCCCGGCGCTCCCACCATTGCCCCCCCCCCGGCGCTCCCACCATTGCCCCCCCCCCCGGCGCTCCCACCATTGCCCCCCCCCCCGGCGCTCCCACCATTGCCCCCCCCCCCCCCCCGGCGCTCCCACCCCCCCCCGGCGCTCCCACCATTGCCCCACCCGGCGCTCCCACCATTGCCCCACCCGGCGCTCCCACCATTGCCCCACCCGGCGCTCCCACCATTGCCCCCCCGGCACTCCCACCATTGCCCCCCCGGCACTCCCACCATTGCCCCCCCGGCGCTCCCACCATTGCCCCCCCCGGCGCTCCCACCATTGCCCCCCCGGCGCTCCACCTTTGCCCCCCCGGCGCTCCCACCTTTGCCCCCCCGGCGCTCCCACCTTTGCCCCCCCGGCGCTCCCACCTTTGCCCCCCCGGCGCTCCCACCTTTGCCCCCCCGGCGCTCCCACCTTTGCCCCCCGGCGCTCCCACCTTTGCCCATCGCGCTCCCACCTTTGCCCATCGGCGCTCACAGCTATGCCCACCGGCGCTCACTTCCCCCCCCGTCCCCTTGGTGTGGGAGATGGCCTTTGACGCCCCCCCCGCCTTTGACGCCCCCCCCGCCTTTGACGCCCCCCCCCTGCCTTTGACGCCCCCCCCCTGCCTTTGACGCCCCCCCCCTGCCTTTGACGCCCCCCCCTGCCTTTGACGCCCCCCCCCTGCCTTTGACGCCCCCCCCCTGCCTTTGACGCCCCCCCCCCTGCCTTTGACGCCCCCCCCCTGCCTTTGACGCCCCCCCCCTGCCTTGACGCCCCCCCCCTGCCTTTGACGCCCCCCCCCTGCCTTTGACGCCCCCCCCCTGCCTTTGACGCCCCCCCCCCTGCCTTTGACGCCCCCCCCCTGCCTTTGACGCCCCCCCCCTGCCTTTGACGCCCCCCCCTGCCCCCCCCTGCCCCCCCCTGCCTTTGACGCCCCCCCTGCCCCCCCCTGCCTTTGACGCCCCCCCCTGCCCCCCCCTGCCTTTGACGCCCCCCTGCCTTTGACGCCCCCCCTGCCTTTGACGCCCCCCCTGCCTTTGACGCCACCCCCCCTGCCTTTGACGCCACCCCCCTGCCTTTGACGCCACCCCCCTGCCTTTGACGCCACTCCCCTGCCTTTGACGCCACTCCCCTGCCTTTGACGCCACCCCCCCTGCCTTTGACGCCCCCCCCCTGCCTTTGACGCCCCCCCCTGCCTTTGACGCCCCCCCCTGCCTTTGACGCCCCCCCTGCCTTTGACGCCCCCCCTGCCTTTGACGCCCCCCCCCTGCCTTTGACGCCCCCCCCTGCCTTTGACGCCCCCCCCCTGCCTTTGACGCCCCCCCCCCTGCCTTTGACGCCCCCCCCCTGCCTTTGACGCCTCCCCCCCCTGCCTTTGACGCCTCCCCCCCTGCCTTTCACGCCTCCCCCCCTGCCTTTCACGCCTCCCCCCCTGCCTTTCACGCCTCCCCCCTGCCTTTCACGCCTCCCCCCCTGCCTTTCACGCCTCCCCCCTGCTTTCACGCCTCCCCCCTGCCTTTCACGCCCCCCTCTGCCTTTCACGCCCCCCCTGCCTTTCACCCCCCCTTTCACCCCCCTTCCCCCCCTGCCTTTCACCCCCCCTGCCTTTCACGCCCCCCCCGCCTTTCACGCCCCCCCCCGCCTTTCACGCCCCCCCTTGCCTTCACGCCCCCCCCTGCCTTTCACCCCCCCCCCTGCCTTTCACCCCCCCTTTCCCCCCTGCCTTTCACCCCCCTTTCACCCCCCTTCCCCCCTGCCTTTCACCCCCCCTGCCTTTCACGCCCCCCCTGCCTTTCACGCCCCCCCTGCCTTTCACGCCCCCCCTGCCTTTCACGCCCCCCCTGCCTTTCACGCCCCCCCTGCCTTTCACGCCCCCCCTGCCTTTCACGCCCCCCCTGCCTTTCACGCCCCCCCTGCCTTTCACGCCCCCCTGCCTTTCACGCCCCCCCTGCCTTTCACGCCCCCCCCTGCCTTTCACGCCCCCCCCCTGCCTTTCACGCCCCCCCCTGCCTTTCACCCCCCCTTTCCCCCCTGCCTTTCACCTCCCCTCCTGCCTTTCACCCCCCCTTCCCCCTGCCTTTCACCCCCCTGCCTTTCACCCCCCCTGCCTTTCACCCCCCCTGCCTTTCACCCCCCCCTGCCTTTCACCCCCCCTGCCTTTGACGCCCCCCCCTGCCTTTCACGCCCCCCCTGCCTTTCACGCCCCCCCTGCCTTTCACGCCCCCCCTGCCTTTCACGCCCCCCCCCTGCTTTCACGCCCCCCCCTGCCTTTCACGCCCCCCCCCTCCCTTCACGCCCCCCCCCTGCCTTTCACCGCCCCCCCCCTGCCTTTCACCCCCCCTTTCCCCCTGCCTTTCACCTCCCCTCCCTGCCTTTCACCCCCCCTTCCCCCCTGCCTTTCACCCCCCTGCCTTTCACCCCCCCTGCCTTTCACCCCCCCTGCCTTTCACCCCCCCTGCCTTTGACGCCCCCCCTGCCTTTGACGCCCCCCCTGCCTTTGACGCCCCCCCTGCCTTTGACGCCCCCCTGCCTTTGACGCCCCCCTTGCCTTTGACGCCCCCCTTGCCTTGACGCCCCCCTTGCCTTTGACGCCCCCCCCCTGCCTTTCACGCCCCCCCCCCCTGCCTTTCACGCCCCCCCCCCTGCCTTTCACGCCCCCCCCCCCCCCTGCCTTTCACGCCCCCCCCCCCCCTTGCCTTTCACGCCCGCCCCCTGCCTTTCACGCCGCTCCCCCCCCTGCCTTTCACCCCCCCTTTCCCCCCTGCCTTTCACCTCCCCTCCCTGCCTTTCACCCCCCCTTCCCCCCTGCCTTTCACCCCCCCCTGCCTTTCACCCCCCTGCCTTTCACCCCCCCTGCCTTTCACCCCCCCTGCCTTTCGCCCCCCCTGCCTTTCGCCCCCCCTGCTTTGACGACCCCCCTGCCTTTGACGCCCCCCTGCCTTTGACGCCCCCCTGCCTTTGACGCCCCCCCTGCCTTGACGCCCCCCCTGCCTTTGACGCCCCCCTGCCTTTCACCCCCCCTTTCCCCCCTGCCTTTCACCTCCCCTCCCTGCCTTTCACCCCCCCTTCCCCCCTGCCTTTCACCCCCCTGCCTTTCACCCCCCCTGCCTTTCACCCCCCCTGCCTTTCACCCCCCTGCTTTCACCCCCCTGCCTTTCACCCCCCTGCCTTTCACCCCCCCTGCCTTTCACGCCCCCCTGCCTTCACGCCCCCCTCCCTGCCTTTCACGCCCCCCTCCCCTGCCTTTCACGCCCCCCTCCCCTGCCTTTGACGCCCCCCTCCCCTGCCTTTCACGCCCCCCTCCCCTGCCTTTCACGCCCCCCTCCCCTGCCTTTCACGCCCCCCTCCCCTGCCTTTCACGCCCCCTCCCCTGCCTTTCACGCCCCCCTCCCCTGCCTTCCAGCCCCCTCCCCTGCCTTTGACGCCCCCCTCCCCTGCCTTTGACGCCCCCTCCCTGCCTTTGACGCCCCCTCCCCTGCCTTTGACGCCCCCCTCCCCTGCCTTTACGCCCCCCTCCCCTGCCTTTCACGCCCCCCTCCCCTGCCTTTCACGCCCCCCTCCCCTGCCTTTCACGCCCCCCTCCCTGCCTTTCACGCCCCCCTCCCTGCCTTTCACGCCCCCCTCCCTGCCTTCCCCTCCCTTCACGCCCCCCTCCCTGCTTTCACGCCCCCCTCCCTGCCTTTCACGCCCCCCCCCTGCCTTTCACGCCCCCTCCCCTGCTTTCACGCCCCCCTCCCCTGCCTTTCACGCCCCCCTCCCCTGCCTTTCACGCCCCCCTCCCCTGCCTTTCACGCCCCCTCCCCTGCCTTTCACGCCCCCCTCCCCTGCCTTTCACGCCCCCCTCCCTGCCTTTCACGCCCCCCTCCCCTGCCTTTCACGCCCCCCCTCCCCTGCCTTTCACGCCCCCCTCCCCTGCCTTTCACGCCCCCCTCCCCTGCCTTTCACGCCCCCCTCCCCTGCCTTTCACGCCCCCCTCCCCTGCCTTTCACGCCCCCCTCCCCTGCTTTCACGCCCCCCTCCCCTGCCTTTCACGCCCCCCTCCCCTGCCTTTCACGCCCCCCTCCCCTGCCTTCACGCCCCCCTCCCCTGCCTTTCACGCCCCCCTCCCCTGCCTTTCACGCCCCCCTCCCCTGCCTTCCCGCCCCCCCCTCCCCTGCCTTTTCACGCCCCCTCCCCTGCCTTTCACGCCCACCTCCCCTGCCTTTCACGCCCCCGCTCCCCTGCCTTTCACGCCCCCCTCCCCTGCCTTCACGCCCCCCTCCCCTGCCTTTCACGCCCCCCTCCCCTGCCTTTCACGCCCCCCTCCCCTGCCTTTCACGCCCCCCTCCCTGCCTTTCACGCCCCCCTCCCCTGCCTTTCACGCCCCCCCTCTCCTGCCTTTCACGCCCCCTCCCCTGCCTTTCACGCCCCGCCTCCCCTGCCTTTCACGCCCCCCTCCCCTGCCTTTCACGCCCCCCTCCCCTGCCTTTCACGCCCCCCTCCCTGCCTTTCACGCCCCCCTCCCCTGCCTTTCACGCCCCCCTCCCCTGCCTTTCACGCCCCCCCTCCCCTGCCTTCACGCCCCCCTCCCCTGCCTTTCACGCCCCCCTCCCCTGCCTTTCACGCCCCCCTCCCCTGCCTTTCACGCCCCCCTCCCCTGCCTTTCACGCCCCCCTCCCCTGCCTTTTCACGCCCCCCTCCCCTGCCTTTCACGCCCCCCTCCCTGCCTTTCACGCCCCCTCCCCTGCCTTTCACCGCCCCCCTCCCCTGCCTTTCACGCCCCCTTCCCCTGCCTTTCACGCCCCCCTCCCCTGCCTTTCACGCCCCCCTCCCCGCTTTCACGCCCCCTCCTGCCTTTCACGCCCCCCTCCCCTGCCTTCACGCCCCCCCTCCCCTGCCTTCACGCCCCCCTCCCCTGCCTTTCACGCCCCCTCCCTGCCTTTCACGCCCCCTCCCCTGCCTTTCACGCCCCCCTCCCCTGCCTTTCACGCCCCCCGCCCCCTGCCTTTCACGCCCCCCGCCCCTGCCTTTCACGCCCCCCGCCCCCTGCCTTTCACGCCCCCCGCCCCTGCCTTTCACGCCCCCCGCCCCCTGCCTTTCACGCCCCCCGCCCCTGCCTTCACGCCCCCCGCCCCCTGCCTTTCACCGCCCCCGCCCCCTGCCTTTCACGCCCCCCGCCCCCCGCCCCCCCTGCCTTTCACGCCCCCGCCCCTGCCTTTCACGCCCCCCGCCCCCTGCCTTTCACGCCCCCCGCCCCTGCCTTTCACGCCCCCTGCCTTTCACGCCCCCCGCCCCCTGCCTTTCACGCCCCCCGCCCCCTGCCTTTGACCCCCGCCCCCTGCCTTTCACCCCCCCTTGCCTTTCACCCCCCCTTTGCCTTTCACCCCCCCTTGCCTTTCACACCCCCCCTGCCTTTCAACACCCCCTGCCCCCCCTGCCTTTCACCCCCTCTCACACCCCCTGCCTTTCACCCTGCCCCCCCTTCCTTTCACCCCCCCCCTGCCTTTCACCCCCCCCCCTTGCCTTTCATCGCCCCCCCTTGCCTTCATCGCCCCCCCCTCCCTGCCTTTCACGCTCCCCGTCCCCTCCCTGCCTCCGGGCAACGCCGGGTATATCAGCTAGTTTTATATATTAAGAAGATTGGCACCTCTGCAAAATGATGATGTGTTATCTGAAACATGTTGTGTACCCCCGTTGGTTGCCTACAGGAGAGGCAGGAACTTGTCACATAACTTGATACACGCTGACAATAGAGACAATTATCACAAACCCCATTTCTTAGAGGGTCGGTAAACCAGGTAATTTCAGGTGTATGAACTGCTCTGTGTGCAATGCCTTATTACCGGGGACGTTTTCTGTCATCCTCGTAGTGGCAAGGAGATTCAAATAAAAACAGTATCACTTTAGACCCGCATTTGTGGTATACATTATTAAGTGCGTGCGGTCTCATGTATGTAGGGAAGACTACTCGTATGCTTAAGGTGAGATTCATTGAGCACAAAAGCGTGATACGCAAAGGCCACTGACCCTACTGTACTGATTCAACATTGTATTGAACACAGACACAACGCAGCTTCCCTTAGAGCAGCGGTGCGCAAACTGGGGGGCGCAAGATTATTTAGGGGGGGGGCGCGGCTGCGTTCGGGGAAACCTGGGAGCGGGCAGAGCTGTGCACGGGGCGGCCAGAAACTCCTTGCTGAGGCTGCTTCTAGAACACTTGTTCTAGCCCCGCTATGATATGACCGTGGCATGTCCTGATATGACCAGCCCTTCCCCCCACACAGGGCGTGGTCTTGAACAACCTGGACCTGAAGCAGGGGCATTGCGTGGCGCTGAAAGGGTTCATCCCGAAAGATGCTAACGGGTAAGTTATGGGACCCGTCCCCTACAGGGAACCCCTCCTAATCCTCACTTCTCTCAGCTGCCGACTCCAGGTCCGTGTGCTGGGGATCCGGTCCTGGGTTTGTATGAGTAAGACCGGCCTGGATCTGTCACTGCTGACTCGGGTATGATTTCTGCAGTGATTTCTGCCTTTCCTTTTGTTCATCTGTATACAAGATCCGTGCGGTTTCGCAGCTCCATAAAGAACGGCGTTTAATTGTACTGGAATATTAACCCTTCCATTGCTGGGTAGTACGTATGTGACCCCCCTGATAAGGAGATATACAAAGGGGACCCAATTCCTGTCTTATTAAATACACCTCCGCTTATAACGTCCCAGCTGTTCTTACGCTGCGCTGATTTATGTATAACGCCCCATAGGAAAGTCCTGCTTCAGCGGAAGTCCCCTGTGGGTGTAAGACTGCGGCGCTCTTACAGTGAGAGGCGGGACGCAGGCACAGTGCCCGGCCGCTCAGTGCTGTGTGTCCCTGTCATAGGATCACAGCTCAGGGCAGAGATCAGGGAGGGTGGCATATTCTGTGAGCTTGACCCCCCCAAGCTGCCTGCACAAACTGAGGGGCAGCTTGGGGCATTAAGCGTGTGTCCCGTGGCCCCCCCCCCCCCACGTGCTCAGGACACTATATACTGCCTGGGATCGGTCAGTTTCTTGCGATGGTCAGAGGAGCAATAAGATGAATTGGTGGTTGGAGAGTAATCAGTTTGGGAGCCGCTGCCCTCTTGTGACAAACACCAGAAACTGCAGCTTAATGTGTATTTTGTAATGTAGGGCGTTTGCAATTCTGCCCCCAGGGGATTTTCTATTGCCCCACAAGAGAAATGGCTGTCCATTACATGAGTTCTGCCTCCTCCTGTGTCTGCTCAGACTGTATTTGTGCAGATACAATAAGACCCGGACACACTGGCACATGGTGAGTTCTTGGCATGGAGGGCAGCTGTAAGTGCACTGCAGCACAGGGCTTAATATTTGCCTGCAATAGATTTTCTTAGATTGTAAGCTCTGTGGGACAGTGACTCCATTCTCCCCATATTAGTTTTATTATAACTCGCCGTTTCTCCGCATTGTGTGCGCCTGGCGCCCGCGCTCCCCACTAACGCCTGCCCATCGTGTCGCTTTAGCTTCATCATCAACATGGGGCAGGATTCCTCCAATATCCTGCTCCACTTCAACGCTCGTTTCGACCTCCACGGCGACCAGAGAACATCGTCTGCAACTCCAAGGAGGCGGATACCTGGGGGCGGGGCTGAGGAAACGGCGTTCCCCTTCCAGCAGGGGGAGGGGGCCACAGTGAGGATGGGGGGGGGGGGTCTGGGAGTCCCAGATAATAGAGATTAAATGGGCTGATCATGCTAGTACTTGGGGTATGGAGTACCATTATTTGTTACTGGCAGGGAATGGGTTAAATGACGGGACTTGTCGGCCTAAACACTGGGGTTTGCCAATGACCTGGTATTTTGAGGCCTAAACATGGCAAAGGTCCTTCTAAACAATGAGGTCCCAAGTGCTCAATCTGTTACTTGGGTCATGCTATCGGGCGCAGTACCGCTGCTTTCACTCAGGCTCTGAATGACCCCATCTCTCTCCTGCAGATTTGCTTTGAGTACCAAGCGGACGCGCTGAATGTGAAGTTACCGCAGGGGCAGATCATCGCGTTCCCCAACCGCCTGCCCATGGACACCGTCTCCTTTCTGTCTCTGGATGGCATCGAGTTCAAGTCCCTCTCCCTGGGGTAGCGGCTGCTGGTTGGCCCGACACTGGCTGCCCCTTTTCCCTGCTAGAGTCGTGACATCATCGCTTTCCCAGAATTCCATGGTGCGCACAGTTTGGTTTAACAGTCCTTCACTAACGGCCATGCTTGGTTGGAGTTGACCTAGGAGGAAAGTACTTGCCTAACACGTAGAGGTACTTTAGTGCTCATACAACTGGGATTCGTTCGCTTGGATTTGTTTAGGGATAGAGGTCGCCCAACTCCTACTGCAGATCAGCGAGAGAGAGATCCTGCCAACTTCAGTAGGCTCTCAAAGACAACTGGAGATCTGCAAAATGGGGATAAGAAGTCTATGTGCACTCAGAACTTTAACACGGGTCAAGCGATTTTATTCCCCAATAAATCTCAGCTTTGCCCACAGTATATTGACCTCCTCCATCCGTAACAAGGATAACGGCTTAATGCTGCACCCCTTAACAGTAACTACTTGTACTGGGGCAGTAAGGCTCTCTGAACATTGTATTGTATGTCTTTATTTATATAGCGCCATTAATGTACATAGCGCCTCACAGTAGTAATATACGTGGTAATCAAATAAATAACAGATAATATAAATAACAGATCATGGGAATAAGTGCTTCAGACATATGGATGTTTCTCTGACGGACTGTATTGTACCTAGTAACAACCAGTGCCTTATTACTTGTGGGTGGATATGTATCAGTGTCCATCTCTTGGGCTCACCCTTGAAGAGGTCACATGAGATCTCTCTCTCTCTCTCTCTCTCTCTCTCTCTCTCTCTCTCTCTCTCATCTCTCTCTCTCTCTCTCGGAGAAGGGGGTTTTCGTTTGAAAACCTGTGTTTCACATAAATAAAATCTCGTGCTCTCAGCTGAGGTCTGTGTCTGCTTACTGGGGGGGGCACACATCTGTTATCTGATTTCTCCACATAGAACCTAACAAATGTTTCTCTGACCTTTATCTTCCGTACCCACATTCTTTGGACGGGTTTACAGTATTTATATAAGACTGGATCTTTGTGGCTAGAGGCAAATAATTGCTTTAAAAACTGTTTATTTTATATTTTTCATGGGATACAAAATGAAGAAAGGGACACAGGGGAGATATAAGCATTTAAGAAATTTGCAACATATAACTTTGGTTTATAGCTTATTGGGTAAGGGGGAGGATGATGTGTGGGATGTTAAGGGAAGAAAACACATTTCTGAGACCCTGTGCCCACCTTTAGGCTCCCTTTCAGCTTCTATAGAGAGTCAATGGGCAAAATCTGCATTGCTACTGCAACATACTGTATCTGGATCAAGCCTCCACTCTTCTCGGTGACAAACCATGGCTCCCATACTGATGTGAATATCTTGTCCTCTCCTTAGGAATACCCTACGCTTACGTGCAAGGCTATGAGGGGGTCTTACTTATTCTGTAGTGTTTCAATAGAGGAGCCCATTGCGAGCGATATGAGGCAAGTTAACAGGATTTATTTTTTTGTATTGTCAGTGGCGGTTTTGTAAAAAAAAATGGCTCCCTTAAGCACTTCCCAGGTGCCACCCCCTCCGGCACCGCCCCGTTGCCATGGCAATGTGATGCCATGTGACGTCACATTGCCGGCCGTGCACACCGGCCCGGGCCTCATGTTAAATCCGTTACTTGGTCCAGTCCTGTGGAGGTGTGGTGGCAAACAAATACAAAGTTCATCAATCTAAAGGATGCTAAGTGAAAAACAATGATTAATCGGTGACAAAAATATATACAAATGTGACCCGTCAGGCAGGTTCTGAGGTTCATCTCCAAGGGAACGACCTTCCAAAAGGGTCTCGCCGGAATACGGGTGCAAAGGTGGGAGGGTGTCGCCCAGGAGCCGCATGCGGGGCAGGAAACAGCAGAAATGGTGCAGTCCTGTGTAATACAGTGTGTGGCGTTAGGTAGGAGGGTAACGGGTATGGTGGTGATTCCTGTTGCATTGAGATTGGTTATCACACTGAGTTACGTCCCATAGCGATTGACTATAAATACTGATTTAGGTTCACTCACCGGTGATCGTTAGGACGGGGACCTGGGAAAGGTAATTACTGATTAGCGTTATGGTAACGAGGGGGCCTGTGCCCACGGTGATTGGGTGGTCAAGTCTTATGAGTTCTTGGTAATAAATGATTATATTGAATGGATGTAAACTACATTCTGCTAATGTGAGTGTCATGTGGTAACTAGTGCTCATTGGTTATTGTAAAGGACCAGTGTCACTGGTTAGTATGGGGATTGGTTAAGGTCACTGATACAGGTTATCTGAATCCAGGCTCCTGTCCCTTTAATGAGAGCATAGCCCCTTCTCTTCAGCGTCCCCGTTACCATGGAAACAGTGGACTGAACCATCTCTCACATGCCCTACGCGCCTCATGAGAATCCCACCGGGATCCCCCGTGTCCCTCCCACATTTATCATTGTCACATTAACGCAGCAGCACGCGCAGAAAAAGGAATATGTAAACATGCAGCCAAAGCAAACACCCCCCCCGCCCCGCCCCGCTTTCTTATTAGCGCAGTGACCATGCGCAGGGCTAGCACGTTCTCTGCGTGGTGACGTCACCGAGAGGACCCGCCCGATGCCCACCACGTGGTTCTTCTTTTCCCGCACTTTCTACTTGGCGGGAATGTTAAAATGGCCGCTTCTCCCTCAGGAATTTTCCACGTCACAGATACGCACGGACACCTCGCAGCTTGTCCCCACTAGATATTCTGCAGACTGAAGGCCTCTGAACAATAGCAGGGTTTAATTATATAGTTATGCACATGTCATGTAGGCATTGTTAGCCATTCACATTTTAATTACTATTATTTTTTTAGATATCACAGTCCAACAGTAAATGTAACTAGTTTAAAGTCTGTTACTTCCAACTTGGGGTAAGCTTTGAGGTGTTCTAATTTACCACAGTATTGTTCTAGATAGCGTTTAATTCATAATGTATGATCACTCCATAGCCACAGTATGTCATCATTTATTTCCTAGTGATTGGTTGGCAACAAAATGTTATTTTAATGGGAGAGTCCAAGCAGTGCCAATCTTTGCAAGGGAATCTCACTTGTTAGAAGGTAGTTTCACTGATTTAGTAGACAGTCTCTCATTAATGGTCATTATTAGACAGTCTCGCTCATTAGAAGGCAATCTCATTAATAGACAGTCTCACTCATTAGAAGGCAATAATCAGGTATTAGGCAATAATTAATAGTCATTAAAAGGCAATCTCATTAATAGACAGTCTTACTAATTGAGTCTCGCTTATTACACAGTCTGACTCAGAAGGTAGTCTCACTCACTGAAAGGAAATCTAAATCAGTAGAAGGCAGTCTCACTCACTAGAAGGAAATCTCAATCAGTAGAAGGCAGTCTCACTCACTAGAAGGAAATCTCAATCAGTAGAAGGCAGTCTCACTCACTAGAAGGAAATCTCAATCAGTAGAAGGCAGTCTCACTCACTAGAAGGAAATCTCAAATCAGTAGAAGGCAGTCTCACTTGTTGAAAGTCTCACCCAATAAATAGTAAGACCGTCTCACTTTGGGCCTCATGCAGAGAGCAGCGAATTTTAGAATTGGAGAGGGGGAAAAATTTTAGCTTTTTTGGAGAGTTTTTTTCTCCATATGCAGAAAGGGCAGAAAACTGCATTTACAAGCCTTTCTGCATATGGAGAGTTTCAACCAGCGCTATAAGCGCTGTTGAAACTAGTGGGGAAAAAATCGCGTTTTTTTTTTTTTTCCCTCCACCGGCCGCGGAGCGCCAGCTGCTTGGTGGAGAGGAAAAATGTTGAAAATCGCGCCATTTTTTTGGCGCGAACAGCCACTAGATGGCGATCGCGGCTTTCTGCATACGGCAGGAAAAAAAACTGGAGAGATTAGAAACTCTCCAGCCGCGCGGCGAATTTCAAGGGAAAAAAAAATGGCGCTTTTTTCAAATCTCGCCATTTTCGGCTGTTTTTAGCGCGATTTTCGCCGGAAAATGGCGAGATTTCTATTAGCGCTGTTCTCTGCATGAGGCCCTTAGTAGGCAGTCTCACCCAATAGACAGTCTCACTCATTACTAGATAATCACACTCGTTGAAAGACCATCTAATTTATAGTAGAACAGTCTCACTCATTATTAGATAGTCTAAGGCTGCGCTTAAAGTGCCAGCGACATCGGTGTCGCGGCAAAACAAGTGCATTGTCGCTGTCGCTTATAGTGCACGCGACGAAGCGACAGTGCTACCAGGAATCTGGTAGTCACTGATATTTGATTTTTTCGTCGACGGTCTCCCCTTGCGGCCAATCGGGAGCTTCTCCGTGCCTCTGCCCTCCCCTTTATGACGTCAGCCAGCGACGTCGCCTAAACTTCAAATACAACTAATCGCAGTGGCGACGGTGACGTCATCGGTCGCTGTCGCTGGCTGTATAAGTGCAGCCTAAGGCTGCGTCCCCGCTAGCGCTGAGCGGGCGGCGCTTGGCGAGGTAACTTGCATATATATATATATGCAAGTCCCTGCTCACGCGATGCACGTGCACACACACTCACCGCCTCTCAGGTAAATACATTTTTTATACTTACCAGCACGCTCAGATTCCACCGCCACGCCCCCTCCCGTCGCAAACGTTCCCTCAGATCGCGGAGTAGCGCTGTGCACACACCGCCCCCCCTGCCGGGCGCGTGTGCCACAGTGCTGACTGGGGACTCAGACTTAGGCTGCGGTCCCAGTGACTGTGCGCACAAGCACCGGCCCCCCAGTCACTCAGGGCCGAGTACATGCGTCGGCGCACAT
This sequence comes from Ascaphus truei, assembly GCF_040206685.1. Lineage (NCBI taxonomy): Eukaryota > Metazoa > Chordata > Amphibia > Anura > Ascaphidae > Ascaphus > Ascaphus truei. The sequence continues at coordinate 9,139,961 of NC_134499.1, forward strand.
TCAGCAGCCGCGCTGTACTTCAAGATACCACACACACAGAGAAATTGTGTGTGGAACTTGCGACGAAGCCGTGGCCACGCCCCCCGCCATTGGTTCAGCCAATAAGGGTGAACCAGCAGCGTGAGGTCATGGCCACACCCCGCCAAACCCCCCCCGCCACGCCCCCTCCCGTCGCAACCTCTCCCTCCCAGGACCGCGGGGGCGGGTGCAGCGCTGTGCACGCGCCGCCCCCCCAACGGGCACGTGTGCACTGGGACCGCAGCCTTCCCAGGTTTTAAGCCCGCACCTCCCCACTTCCCAAGTGAGTAGGTCCTTTCAGTCTACTGGATATAGATCCAATGTGGTCTTTCTCCCTCCTAATAGAGGTAAATGAGAATTTTAATCCTAATAGAGGTATATTAGTATTTTATCTGGTAGTGTTAGGACTTGCGAACAGGGTCTGCCTTGTTGTGGCTCGCAAGCTTACAACGGTTTGGCCAAAGGGTTAAACTAAATTACCCCTTTTCAAGAGAATATACAAGTATTTAACTGTGTATTTTTGTCATGTTGGATGTAGCATTGGGCTTCTCTGTCGTCTCTTGTGCTGACCGCGCCAAGCAGCAGTGTGGACTAAGTCTGCGGCCAGGGTGGAGCGAACCGCTTGGTGCAATCAGAGTGATTACCTCATTGATTTGGCTGCTCGCTAATGCGTCACGTCAGCTCTGTGACGTCATGGCTGCGCCTCCACCCTCCGCGCGCGTAACTAGCTAGCCAGAAATCGCCCGACCAAGCAGAGCGCATGACGTCACGGCGCTCATGCGCCAGCGCGCCTCCTCCCAGCCTGGCCGCAGCCTTATCTAATACACAGTGACATTTTCATCCCGCGCCTCTTTGCATCACCGTATCAAGGTCCAGTACCAAAGTCTCCCCCAACACCGCCACACTGACCACTGGGTTTCGCCATGTTAAGAATAATTCGGACATATCGTGGGTGCTGTGTCATTATTTTTTCACAGCAGATAACTTGGTGATCATCATGAAATCGGCCGATGACCAGGTAGTGGAGGAGGAAGTTGGATTCCATGAGGATGAGGTATATATCGATATCAATCAGCGCTCTTTCCCTAATAATAGTAACCCCCCCCTAGCAGGAAAGAATAAAGAATTATTCTGCTATCAATTCCATGTAAAATCCCTTATAATAACTTCATCATTTAACTGAGCAAACAGACCTTCAATATTGTGATTTTGTTTTTTGTAAACCCCTGCAGTAAGGGGTTACCAAAAATAATAGATACATTACTGCCAATAAAGGATTAAAATGGGAAAAATAGAGTCAACATAGGGGAGAAAGAAGCAAAATATACAGTGATTTACAATGGCTTTTCATGGTATAATATTCTTTCTGTATCACCATTTTAGGAATCCTTTTTCCAGGATATTGATATGTTACAGAAGCATGGGATTGTGAGTATAAATAGCACTTAACATACATATGAAGGTAACTGTCCTTTGCCCTAGGAGACATTGAACCACCTGGCAGATTATATATATATATATATATATATATATATATATATATATATATATATATATATATATATATATATATATATAAACAATTACAAGAAAAAGAAAAGCATCCCAACTCAGCACTCAAGTATACTCAGAACAAATATCAAAGAAAATTATGATTTATTTAACAGCACAAATAATCAAACATAAAATACAAACAATATTAAAACAAACCCTGACATCCTCCTGTGATAGAATATGTATCAGACAGGGGAAATCCCCTATGAAGATACTGATGGACCCCTAATACCCAAGGCAAGGGAAAAAAGCCTATAAGCACAAAATATATGTAGAACAAGGGGTGAACCTACAAGGCCGGCCTCACCCCTAGTAAATATAAAACCACACAGCAAGCATAGATAACACATGCACCAAATTGCCTAATACATGCTGATGTCAAATACATATATTATATACATACAACGTAAATGCAGTTGGTATAATCAAGGCAAACCAGGCACAGTACCAAAAAGAGACTGTTACTATGGGATCAACAATGGTTAACAGTTCACATCAGTTACCATAGTCCATGAGACCATCCATGCCACACTGTGATAGTAAAATGTCCAAAGGGTAAAGATCTGCCAATTGAGGGGTCCATCCGCAGAGGAGTCAGGAATACAAACGACCCAACACGTGTTTCACCTCCGCTTCATCGGGGGGCTTAAAATATATATATATATATGATATTGCCAGATGGTGTATCCGGAAAGGAGAGACAGCACGCAGCAAGTAGATGAAACAACTGTATTGATGTTAAAACAAGGCACTGCAGCTAAACGTGACCTTCCTCAGGGATGTGCAATGAAAGAGTGCCAGTGAACATACATATATACCCAATCTAATTAAACATAATCAGACTCACCCGTGTAGGACCAAAAAACGCGAAGACAAACGTGGGGTGTCCGTGACACGCAATCTGACCGTGGAACGCACCGCCATCTTGGACAGCCTTCTGACTTAGCTGTGTAGGCAATGATGTACCCTCTCCTGTGATGACGCGTCTGCTAGCGACCCCGGCGCGTAATGCCACGCCGCATGTCTATCTAGCGCCTGCGCATCAGGGACAGAGGCAGTACAGAGCCTTACACTTCACAAAAATGACTGCGCATGCGTGGCCGTGCCTTGCTGTAGCTCCCAGAGGCGTAACGTGGCCCAATGTATCCCTATGTTGCAAGGCAACGCGGGCATGGGTCATGCACACAATGGGTGCAGCAGACTGTCACTAACCCCATATGGCTATAAGCAATGTAATAACATGCCAAAAACATGATAATGATAAATCCTAATCCATTGTACTCCCTTTATTGGGAACAAGGTGTACCCAGGGCGGGGGAATAAAGAGTGTAATATAAACACTCAGGCATGGCTAGTCAAACAGTGAAGTAATCGTGTCAAACATCATGACAACCACATCACATATCTTAATATATAAAATCGAATGGTTGGTACTAGCTTGCGGTGAATCTGATTGGTCCTCAGCCTCTGGCCAATCAGATTGGTGTGTCTGACGTCACCCAACTGCACACACACACACACACACCTCTCCCTCCCCCCATATCACACTCACCTCCCTCCACTCACCTCCCCGGTGCTCCACTCACTCCCTCCACTCACTCCCCTCCCGGCGCTCCAACTCACCTCCTCACGCTCCACTCACCTCCCTCCCTCGTGCTCCACTCACCTCCCTTCTGGCGCTCCACTCACCTCCCTCCACTCATCTCCCTCCTGGCGCCCCACTCACCTCCCTCCCGGCACCCCACTCACCTCCCTCCCGGCGCCCCACTCACCTCCCTCCCGGCGCTCCACTCACCTCCCTCCCGGCGCTCCACTCACCTCCTTCCCGGCGCCCCACTCACCTCCCTCCCGGGGCCCCACTCACCTCCCTCCGGCGCCCCACTCACCTCCCTCCCGGCGCCCCACTAACCTCCCTCCCGGCGCCCCACTCACCTCCCTCCCGGCGCTCCACTCACCTCCCTCCCGGTGCCCCACTCACCTCCCTCCCGGCGCCCACTCACCTCCCTCCCGGCGCCCCACTCACCTCCCTCCCGGTGCCCCACTCACCTCCCTCCCGGCGCCCCACTCACCTCCCTCGCGCCCCACTCACCTCCCTCCCTCGCGCTTCACTCACCTCCCTCCCGGTGCCCCACTCACCTCCCTCCTGGCGCTCCACTCACCTCCCTCCGGCGCCCCACTCACCTCCCTCCCGGCGCCCACTCACCTCCCTCCCGGCGCCCCCACTCACCTCCCTCCCGGCGCCCCACTCACCTCCCTCCCGGTGCCCCACTCACCTCCCTCCCGGTGCTCCACTCACCTCCTCCACTCATCTCCCTCCCGGCGCCCCACTCACCTCCCTCCCGGCGCCCCACTCACCTCCCGGCGGGGACAGGCAGCTGCCACGCGGCGCCTAAGATGGCGGCGCCCGGAGGACCCCTTCCTCCCTCGCGGAGTAACTAAGATGGCGGCCGAAGGAGAGGAGAGGTGTGTGTGTGACACTGTGTGTGTGTGACACTGTGTGTGTGTGTGTGTGTGTGTGTGACACTGTGTGTGTGTGTGTGACACTGTGTGGTGGGGGACACTGTATGTGTGGGTGGGGGACACTGTGTGTGAGGGTGGGGGACACTGTGTGTGGGTGGGGGACACTGTGTGTGGGTGGGGACACTGTGTGTGGGTGGGGGACACTGTGTGTGTGTGTGTGTGGGACACTGTGTGTGGTGTGTGTGTGTGTGTCAGACACTGTAGGGTGGGAACCGGAGCTACGCATGGGGGGGGGGGGTGGGCGGGCAGGAGCCGACAAACATACAGGGGAGTGGAGAGGAGGGACCTGGAAATTTAAGCAACCCACCCCCCCCTCCTGTCCACTCCCCCCCCTCCTGTCCACTCCCCCCCTCCTGTCCACTGTCACCCTCCCCTCCTGTCCACTGTCACCCCCCCTCCTGTCCACTGTCACCCACCCCTCCTGTCCACTGTCACCACCCCCTCCTGTCCACTGTCCCGTCCCCCTCCTGTCCACTGTCACCCTCCCCTCCTGTCCACTGTCACCTCCCCTCCTGACCACTGTCACCCTCCCCTCCTGTCTACTATCACCCCCCCTCCTGTCCACTGTCACCACCCCCTCCTGTCCACTGTCACCACCCCCTCCTGTCCACTGTCCCGTCCCCCTCCTGTCCACTGTCCCGTCCCCCTCCTGTCCACTGTCCCGTCCCCCTCCTGTCCACTGTCGTCCCGTCCCCTCCTGTCCACTGTCGTCCCGTCCCCTCCTGTCACTGTCGTCCTGTCCACTGTCGTCCCGTCCCCTCCTGTCCACTGTCGTCCTGTCCCCTCCTGTCCACTGTCGTCCCGTCCCCTCCTGTCCACTGTCGTCCCGTCCCCTCCTGCCCACTGTCGTCCCGTCCCCTCCTGTCCACTGTCGTCCCGTCCCCTCCTGTCCACTGTCGTCCCGTCCCCTCCTGTCCACTGTCCCCCGTCCCCTCCTGTCCACTGTCCCCGTCCCCTCCTGTCCACTGTACCCGTCCCCTCCTCTCCACTGTCCCGTCCCCTCTCCATGTACCCGTCCCCTCCTCTCACTGTCCCCTCCTCTCCACTGTCCCCGTCCCCTCCTCTCCACTCTCCCCGTCCCCTCCTCTCCACTGTCCCCGTCCCCTCCTCTCCACTGTCCCTTCCTCCCCACTGTCCCCGTCCCTCCTCTCCACTGTCCCCGTCCCCTCCTCCCACTGTCCCCGTCCCCTCCTGTCCACTGTCCCCCTCCTGTCCACTGTCCCCGTCCCCTCCTGTCCACCGTCCCCTCCTGTCCACTGTGTCCCCCCCTCCTGTCCACTGTGTCCCCCCCTCCTGTCCACTGTCCCCGTCCCCTCCTGTCCACTGTGCCCCCCCTCCTGTCCACTGTGTCCCCCCCTCCTGTCCACTGTGTCCCCCCCTCCTGTCCACTGTGTCCCCCCGCTCCTGTCCACTGTGTCCCCTCCCTCTCCTTTCCCCCACTCCCCTCCCACTCCTGTCCACTGTGTCCCCCCCTCCTGTCCACTGTGTCCCCCTCCCCCTCCCTCCCTCTCCTTCCCCCCCTCCCCTCCCCCTCCTTTCCCCCCCCTCCCCCTCCTTTCCCCCCCCCTCCCCCTCCTTCCCCCCCCCCTCCCTCCCCTCCACCCCCCATTCCCCCCCTCCTTTTCCCTCCTCCACTCCCCCTCCTTTTCCCCCCCTCCCCTCCCCCTCCTTTTCCTCCCTCCCTCCTTTCCCCCCCTCCACCCCCCTTTCCCCCCCTCCACCCCCCTTTCCCCCCTCCCCTCCCCTTCCCCCCCCCTCCCCTCCACCCCCTTTTCCCCCCCTCCCCTCCACCCCCCTTTTCCCCCCTCCCCTCTACCCCCCTTTCCCCACCCCCTCCCCTCCACCCCCCTTTCCCCCCTCCCCTCCTTTTCCCCCCTCCCCTCCTTTCCCCCCCTCCCCTTCTTTTCCCCCATCCCCTCCACCCCCCTTTTCCCCCCTCCCTCCACCCCCCTTTCCCCTCCTCCCCTCCACCCCCCTTTTCCCCCCCTCCCCTCCTTTTCCCCCCTCCCCTCCTTTCCCCCCCCTCCCCTCCTTGTCCCTTTTCCCCCCCTCCCCTCCACCCCCTTTCCCCCCTCCCTCTACCCCCCTTTCCCCCCCTCCCCTCCACCCCCCTCGCCTCCCCCTCCTTTTCCCCCCCTCCCCTCCCCCTCCTTTTCCCCCCTCCTTTCCCCCCCCTCCCCTCCACCCCCTTTCCCCCCCCTCCCCTCCTTTTCCCCCCTCCCCTCCTTTTCCCCCTCCCCTCCTTTTCCCCCATCCCCTACACCCCCCTTTCCCCCCCCTCCCCTCCACCCCCTTTTCCCCCCTCCCCTCCACCCCCCTTTCCATCCACCTGTAGAGTTGACCATAGGAGAAAGAAGAAGCAGGCAGCGTACTGCCAAAACAGCAGGAGGAGGCTCAAGGGTTAAAAATTGAAAAACCGTTATGATCCCATTATGGAATAAAGTTTTTGAAGTGAAACTTCCTTAGTGGCACCTCATTCAAACTAGGGCAAAAAAGAATTGTGGAGACAGAATGAAACGGATGTGACGTCAGTGCTGGCAGTTGAGGCCGGGCTGTGTTCTGGCTCAGCCCGACCCCAACACTGACATCACACCCGCTCCACAAATCAGATGCGGCGGCCGGCGGCGATAGCCGCCGGCGCCGCTCCTAATGGCCCCCGCTCCCCCCACACGGCCGCAGACATATGCGGCGGCGGCATCGCCGGCGCCGCTCCTAACGCTACTATACGTCCCAGTGACGTCAGGCGCTGGTGGGGGAACTCCGTCAGCTGTCTGAAGCTGCTCCGGTCCCACCGCTGTTATTCCTCTTATGTCAGAAGCATACAGGACTCCTCTGTCACCCTGCAAGTCCCCCTGCCCCCGGAGCAAACACTCATGCCCCGGCTTTGCACTCCTCTGTCACCCTGCAAGTCCCCCTGCCCCCGGAGCAAACACACTCAAACACACTGACACAAACAAACACACATAATTACATACACATACCTCCGCAGGTGGGCTTGCTGCCACAGGATACACGGGCTGGAGAGTCCTCTGCCGCGGGGCTGGACACTCCTCTGCCGCCGGGCGGGAGACTCCTCTGCCGCGGGGCGGGAGGACTCCTCTGCGGCGCCGTTCCCCGCCCCACTGCCATGCCGCGCGCCACGCATGCGCAGAAGCGGCTGGCAGCGGCGCCTGGGAATAGGGTGGTTTGAGCGCGCCGCCGGGGGGGGGTGGGGAAGGGGGGAGCTTGAGCGCGCCGCCGGGGGGGGAGCTGAGCGCGCCGCCGGGGGGGGAGCTTGAGCGCGCCGCCGGGGGGGGAGCTTGAGCGCGCCGCCGGGTTGTGGGGAAGGGGGGAGCTTGAGCGCGCCGCCGGGTTGTGGGGAAGGGGGGAGCTTGAGCGCGCCGCCGGGTTGTGGGGAAGGGGGAGCTTGAGCGCGCCACCGGGTTGTGGGGAAGGGGGGAGCTTGAGCGTGCCGCCGGGGGGTGGGGAAGGGGGGAGCTTGAGCGCGCCGCCGGGGGTGGGGGGGTATCTGCTCACAAGACTTCAGACTGAGCCCCCCGGGTCCGCAGCTCCGTCGGGGGTGGGGGGAGTCAGGAGAGAGGGGGCAGGACACAGACAGAGAGACATACGGTACACACAGAGAGATACACATACACTGACAGACACACACACACTGACAGACACGCACACACTGACATACACACATTGACTGACACACACATTGACTGACACATACACACAATGACACACACACACTTACTCTGACGCACACACACACACTGACTGACACACACCCACACACACTTACTCTGACGCACGCGCACACACTCTGACGCACGCGCACACACTCTGACGCACGCGCACACACTGACGCACGCACGCGCACACACTGACGCACGCACGCGCACACTCTGACACACACTGACACACGCACGCACACCCCAGTGATGTACCGAACACCGCCCCTGAATGATGTGCCTATACCTTCCCCCCCACTGTGAGCTCCCCCACCCGCTCAACATTCATGATGCTGGTACTGCTGCCAATAAACACATACACACACACTGACGCATGCACACTTTGACGCACGCGCACGCACACTGACTGTCACACATACGCACACACACTGACTGACACACATACACTCACTGACCGACACAGAGAGACATTCACACAACACAGAGAGAGAGAGACATACACTCACACACACACACACACACACACACACACACACACACACACACACACACACACACACACACACACACACACACACACACACACACACACACACACACAAAATGACTGACACAAATACACACACTGACCGGTACAGATACATACATTGACCGGCACAGATACATACACTGACTGACACACACACACACACAAACAAACACATACATACTCACTGACTGACACACTGACACGTGTGCCGAGCACGCGCGTTATAAGTCAATTTCTGTGACAAAAGTCAATGAAGTTTCACTTACTATGCGCGTGCACAGCACACACAGCTTTTTTTCAATTTTTAACCCTTGAGCCTCCTCCTGCTGTTTTGGCAGTGCGCTGCCTGCTTCTTCTTTCTCCTGTGATATAGAATAAGGCCCTTAGACTTGATAAGACCCACTCATTTTCTTTGGTACTTCCTACCCCATATAGGGCAGAGGCAGACCACTCCAGTCCTTAAGGGCCACCAAAATGTCAGGTTTTAAGGATATCCCTGCTTCAGCACAGGTGCCATTCAGTGGCTCAATAAGAATGACTAAGCCACTGATTGAGCCACGTGTGCTGAAGCAGGGATATCCCTAAAACCTGGCCTGTTGGTGGCCCTTGAGGACTGTAGTTGGCCTCACCTGGTATAGGGTCTCCTTTTATCTACCCCAAGAATTCTTGAATTATCTGACTGTATTTCCCCATCGCCACATTTCCCTAAAGGCAGTTCCATGTATCTACACCACTGTCAGTACAACAACAAAAATACTTTCTCGCTGAGTTAGGCCTCGGTCCCGCTGCGCTCGTTGGCGCGGGCGGCAATGTCGCGAGTTCCCCACCAGCAGGGGAATCCTCGCGAGCCGGTCCCGGTCCCCCCTGGCGGCACAGAACACTACACGCTGTAGCGCGTCAGCCGCTGGAGACACAAGAGAATGGTGTTTCCTAGCGTTGACGCGTGACGTGTGTGGCTGTGAGCCAATGGGGAGGGGAGGCTTCGGGAGGAGGAGAGGCTTCGGGGAGCGGGGAGGAGTGTGGAGTGAAAGCAGGTGAGTGCCTTTCTCTGTGTGTGTGTCTGAGTGCGTGCCTGTCTGTGTGTGTATGTGTCTGAGTGCGTGAGTGCCTGTCTGTGTGTGTGTGTGCCCGAGTGCCTGCCTCTGTCTGTGTGTGTGTGTGTGTATGAGTGCGTGAGTGCCTGCCTGTGTGTGCGCGTGTGTGTGTGTATGAGTGCGTGAGTGCCTGCCTGTGTGTGTGTGTGCGCGTGTATGAATGAGTGCCTGCGTGTGTGTGTTTAAACTTACCTTCCAGCTCCAGCCCGAGTCCGTGGAGGGAGGGGGGAGAGTAGCGGGTCCCTCCGCTCAAGCCACGCCCCCCCTCCCTGTCAAACCGCCCACCTCCCGCCCACCTCCCGATCAAACCTCCCACCTCCCGCCCACCTCCCGCTCCGGCTCCCGCTCCCTACAGACCGCAGATCGCGGTCTGTGTATCTCAGCGCACCGCCTGTCAGCAGCGCAGGTGCGCTGACTCTGGGAGCGGGGCCTTAGCCTTAACTGCCCCGAATTTCAAAGCAAGGCCCCTGTGGCGGTAGGGAGGGTTTGGCCCGGGGTTAACGGGGTTACCCCCCAAGGGCCCCCCTCTAACGTCGCCAGGGAGACAAGGGGTTAACTGGGCTGAGGCCCAGAAATGTGATTTTACCCTTGTTATAACCTGTAAATGTATTCTTCCCTGTTCCATTGTAATGTCTGGGTTAATCAGTACCTGCATAACACACACACTGGGTCATCAGGGGTTAATTGTGTAAGCCCAGTGGGCTAGTTAATGCGTTATCTGTGTATTCCCTTTGCCTCATGGGCCTGCAACTGCCTGTGCCCGCAAGGTATTCTGAGCCTTGGGGTACAGCCTCCGGGTCACCCCCCAAGTACACACATATTAAAAATATAACTTTGTCATAAGAGGGACATATATTTTTGATAAAGTGACTTTTTGCAGTTTTTGAAATACACAGGCAGAATGCCTGTCTTTGTAATGCATGAGGAGCCAAATGGTGCCTCATCTGAGTCTATTCACTGGAAGTGTATATCAACAGAGAGGTGTGATACATCGCCCTGATCAATAGGTAACTGACCTAATTGGTTATGCGAAAAGTTACAAGCCGACTTCAAAAGGTTTTATTGATGGGGCCAGGGTGGGGCTACCCCAACAGGATATCTGAGTGGGTAACGTTATTAAATAGAAGAATACTATGAGATGTCCTTGGCTGAAAAGGATAAGAATTACATATGTGTATCCGTTGGATGTAGCCCATCGTTTTGAGGCTAAACATGGTACATTTACCTGTTACGAAATGCCAGATATTAATATCTCTATTAATGTTCATATTACAATGTAATGATGGGTCTCTCTACGAGCGTCAGGTGTCCCAGAATGCAGTAATATATATCACCTGACTGTGTGTATTACGGAACGGAAGTTATGCAATGATTTGCAGTAAATATGAACTTTTGGTTAAGTCTGAGGAACCCCTGTGGTGATGAGCAGGAAAGGCTAGAATTTACAAACCTGATCATCAAAGACTATTTGGCTAATTGCTTATGCTTGGCCCAACGGACAAAAGGAATTAACCAGAGGAAGTGGAACTCTTCACACTGTCCACCCTGCTTCAAAGGGTTTGTTGATGGGGGGGCTACCCCAAGCTGGAAGTCCCAAAATGAGCTTCAAAAGCTTCCAAGGGCCAAGCTGGAAGTCCCAAAATGAGCTTCAAAAGCTTCCAAGGGACATTTGGTAGCCGTCTCGGCACCTAAGGTTACAGATAGAGTGACAAACGGTTTATAAACTGCTGTCCACCCATATATCCTTTGTCTTCGTTTGCTGAATGATTTCCTGATTGCTGAGAGAAATGCCATGCAATGTCTTGGGCTGATTGCTGGATGAAACTGCCAGTTCAGATGGGACTGTTTTCATTATTTTCATCTTTTACGTAAGTGTCTATATTTTGCCTGTTATTGTATAATCTGTTGTGTTCACCTTTATCAAGGAATAAATTCTATTTATCATATCTAAGTCTCGTCCCAGTTCAAACCCAGGTATATATATATTTATATATAGTTTTTGGTGTAAATTACAGCCTGTCGCAAGCTCTCGTGACAGCCCCTTATCCTGGTGGGCAATCCACCTGAACTCAGAGGAATTGTAAATGTTGAATACATAAGAAACCGCCTGAATATATATATATATTTTTAAAAAAGGACCAAACAGATACCTTTTACCCCACAGAATGCGGCAGACATTAAGAAGCTGAAGTCGGTGGGAATTTGCACGGTAAAAGGCGTTCAGATGACCACTAAAAAGGCCATGTGTAACATCAAGGGCCTCTCCGAAGCAAAGGTGGACAAGATAAAAGAGGCCTCAAACAAATTAATTGTAAGTTAAGCAACGTCACACAGTATCCCTGACACGATCCGTCCTAAATGGCTATAGGAAAAGATGAGTTCAAACCTCTTCAATCAGCCTCAGGCGTTGGATGTAAGAATAGTTGTTTTATTCAATGGTAACAATAACAGGTTATACGTCACATGGGAGCTCTAGAGTAGTCCTTCCTGATATCTCGTAATACAAAGAACCCAACGCCTCAAAACATATATTTAAACTATATTTGAAACGTGCATATGTCACCCATTCACCAACCCGCCTTTTTTCTTCGGTCTTCTGCTGTCGCTTTATATGGTCATATAAGCTCTGCCCTGTTTTCTTCTGTGTTAACTTCTTACTGTTAACTCTGAAGAGGAGGAAATCATCTTGAGGTTATCACTCCTTGGCTCGCACTTGGGTGACGTACAGACTTCTCTGTCAACCTCTTCAGCAGTGTGAGCCTTTCATTACTAGGGCTGCATGGCCAGCATGTACCTAGGTTATGTCCAATGTCAATGTCCTCACACATGAATATTTATACCACAATGACCATATTCAACAATAACCTGCCATGCACGCTAATGTGTTACAGCTTCGTACTTCACACTGGACGCTAAAGTATGAGATGCAGTAGGATTTATTTGATAATCTACTATATACAATATATTGGAAAGGTGTCATCATGTAACCCCGACCCATAGAGGTTGGAAAGCTTGTAACATATCAACTACTTATTGGTCCAATAAAAGGCATCATAACCCCTACTCCCTCCCCCTCCTTTGTCCCTACATGAAAGGAAGGACTGACACGGCGGCCCACACAATGTTTGAGGTCCAACACGGACCGGTCACTGACCCGACGAAAGGTCCATGTTGGACCTGAAACGTGTTTCTCACCCGTTCCTAAAATAAAAATCTTTTGAAAGACCGTAAGTAGCGCTTTTATGTTCAAGTACTAATAGAAGAGATGTGGCTTTTGCTGTGTTTTTCTTTACTGTGGCATTGCTACACATGCAGGTTTTCTTCCGTGATGCTTTTTCCCTCGTTTTTTCTGTTGGTGATAATAAGAGAACATTATATATGCTTCTGTTGTATCCCGTCTCTAGGAGCCAGGTTTCCTCACTGCCTTTGAATACAGCACAAAGAGGAAAATGGTGTTCCACGTTTCTACTGGGAGCCAGGAATTTGAGTAACTAGTCTCTCTGTGTCCTTCATAGCCTAGTTGTGTCATTGTTCATTGCTGTGTGTGTAATCATTATGATCACTTCCCGTTCCTTGCTGTCTTACACGTTTCTTTCCACCATCCTCTTTCTCCAATGTGTTCAATCTTCCAGCAGCTGCCATAATATGTTTGTATTGTTTCGTATTCCTTGACCCCATCTTCTAATTTCACAAATGAACATATACCGTGTATTTTGTGTCTCTTCAGCAAGTTATTAGGAGGCGGGATAGAAAGTATGGCAATAACGGAGACCTTTGGAGGTAATTACGCTCGCCACATTAACATACACTGATATACCCCATACATTTCCGTTATGTCCTGTCCCATGTGGATATTTAAGAGTATAGGAAAGAAGTGGAAAAATGTTAAGATGACATTTGAAGTGCTTGGAAGCACCTTGCAGAAAAAAAAAAGGGTTTTCATGATTCATGCAGTGCCAATGTTCTGGGAAGAAACATTATTTTAAACAAAACACACATTATTAATCCATAGATCAGTGGTTTCCAACCTTTTTTACACTGCATACTTTGATAGAAAATATTTGTTCTGAGAGCCCCTAATTAATCTTATTGCCTCCTCATCAGACTATCGCTGACAAACTGTTTGACTGATCCCAGGCAGTATAGTGTCCTGAGCTCGTGGGGGGACCTTGCTTAATAATCCCCCAAACTGCCCCTCAGTGTGTGCAGGCAGCATGGCGGGGTATAGCCGCTACTCACTGCGGGAGCTTCCAGTCAAGCCCCACAATGCCTGGCTGCTGTGGATGCAAAGCACTGTGGGACTCGACTTTGGAAACCCCTGCTGTAAGTGACAGTGATACCCCCCACACTGAGGTGCAGTTTGGGGCCTTACTAAGTGCGCAGTCCCCACAAACGCTCAGGACCCACCTATACTGCCTGGGATCCCCCATTACAGATTTAATTTGCTAAACCCTTTGGAGACGCCTCCCAAAGTCCTAGGGATTTCCAACCCCGATGGGAATCACTGCCATAAAGTAAGAGCTATATTACCTACGTATGTATTATTTGTCTTAACTCTGTGCCCAGGACATACTTGAAAACGAGAGGTAACTCTCAATGTATTACTTCCTGGTAAAATATTTTATAAATAAAATAAAATAAATTTGTAATTACACCTCCCATCACTGGAAACCAATGTGTGGCCCAGTCACTTGAATGCAAGTATTATTCCATTTGGGCCTAAACGCTTGACAAGACCCTGTAGTGAAGCTATGAAATACAGCTATTAAATACAATTGCAATCTATTTTGTAACCTATAAATATAAATATGTTTTAAAAAAAAAACATGCTGGGTATTGGTTTCAGGAACAGCGTTTACATCATTGCAACCGTCTAACATACAGAACCAGAACATTTCAGATTGCAATATGAAGAAACGTTTATGCTACTGACATACACTACGCTGACAAGCCTAGTGCTGGGGTACATTGATTAGTGAATTGGGAAGAAATGGCGGCCTATATTTACTATTAACAGCTCTTCTCGCCGGAAGACATCTCAAGGCCCAGTCAAGTGGATAGGCCGTAAGATGTCTTCTAGCGCCAGAAAATAGTTACATAGTAAAGGAGGTTGAAAAAAGACCTATCTCCAAAATATTCAATCTATGTTAAATTTAGTCGACTGAGATACTCATCCATATTTGTGTTGATCCACATCATCCAATTAGGTCTCACAAGGGGAAAAATAAATTCCTTCCTGACTCCATTAATGGTAATAAGATTTCATCTTTCCCGTGTATACGAATTTGGTATATCCCTGTGTACCTTGCCTTTCTTAAAAGATGCCCAACCTCTTCTTTTTTTTTTTAAAGCAAATCTATTGTATCTGCCATCACAGTCTCCATGGGTAATGAATCCCACACTGTAACTGCTCTTACTGTAAAGAACCCTTTCCTTTGTTGCTGGTGAAATCTCCTTTCCTCTGAAAGGATTTGTGTGCCTGTCCCTTTAAGAATGATGAGTACAAAAATCTTCATTTTGCCGTTTTTTTGTTCATTATTTTATTCGTGGGTTTTACTTTCATTTTTGTACCCGGACTTGGCATCAAAGTGTTGTTCACAGTTTTTCTGCAGGCGACCTTCACCCACCTCCTATTATAGCCAATCCAGTATGAACACGTTACTATTTCTATTACAAGATGCAGATTCTAGCCTCCAATCAGACACTAGCATAGATGTACTGCTCTATCCAATCCAATGTTATCAAATGTATGCTACGCTCCTGTAAGAGGCAGAATATATCTTTGCAATATCATTTATTTTGTTATGTGAGCATACTTTTGGTATAGCTTGCATCTACTATATAGTAAATCCAGCTGAAGAATTACTCTGGTGTTTGTGTGTCTTCTGTAAGAATATTTTCTTTAACACCTTCAGCCTTAAGGGATGCCCCCGAGTCCTTTGTACAGCCCTTGGGATGAATAGTTCTTTTGAAAGCTCTTTGTACTGTCCCCGAATATATTTGTATATACAGCTAAACCCCGTTAAAACGCGGTCCTCGGGGTCCACCCCGAGACCACCGCGTTACTAACGGGGTCGCGCTAATTTAAAAAAAAAATGGCCGCCGCATCAGTGCATATTTACCCCGCGGTCCCGGCTTCCCCCTGTCACCGCGTGACAGGAGATGGGAGGGGGGATTCCCCTCCGGCTTCAGCTTCCCCTGTCACCGCGGGACAGGAGATGGGAGGGGGGATTCCCCTCCGGTTTCAGCTTCCCCTGTCACCGCGGGACAGGAGATGGGAGGGGGGATTCCCCTCCAGCTTCAGCTTCCCCTGTCACAGCGGGACAGGAGATGGGAGGGGGGATTCCCCTCCGGCTTCAGCTTCCCCTGTCACCGCGTGACAGGAGATGGGAGGGGGGATTCCCCTCCGGCTTCAGCTTCCCCTGTCACCGCGTGACAGGAGATGGGAGGGGGGATTCCCCTCCGGTTCGGCTCCCCCCCGCCGCAGCACAGGGCCCTCGCGCCGCAATACAGGGCCCCCTGGCCCTGCCGTAGCGCAGGGTCGTCCTGCCCCCCCCATCCCCATGCCCCCCCACGCTGCAGCGGGCCATCCCACCAGCCCCCGCAGCATCGGGGGCCCCCGCAGCCATCATCCCCCTCCACCGCAGCACCACCCCCACCGGCACGCCCCCCCCCCCCTGCAGCCACATGCCTCACCAATCATCCCCAAGGTAAGGCTGATTTATGTATATGTGTAGTGTGTGTGTGTGTGTGTGTGTGTGTAGTGTGTGTCAGTGTGCAGTGTGTGTGCAGTGTGTGTGCAGTGTGTCAGTGTGTGCAATGAGCAGTGTGTCAGTGTGTGCAGTGTGAGCAATGAGCAGTGTGTGTGTCAGTGTGAGCAGTGTGTGTGCAGTGTGAGCAATGAGCAGTGTGTGCAGTGTGTGCAGTGTGAGCAATGAGCAGTGTGTGTGCAGTGTGCAGTGTGTGTCAGTGTGAGCAGTGTGTGTGCAGTGTGAGCAATGAGCAGTGTGTGTGCAGTGTGCAGTGTGTCAGTGTGAGCAATGAGCAGTGTGTGTGCAGTGTGTCAGTGTGTGCAGTGTGCAGTGTGTGTGCAGTGTGTGTGCAGTGTGTCAGTGTGTGCAATGAGCAGTGTGTCAGTGTGTGCAGTGTGAGCAGTGTGTGTGCAGTGTGCAGTGTGTGTCAGTGTGAGCAGTGTGTGTGCAGTGTGAGCAATGAGCAGTGTGAGCAGTGTGTGTCAGTGTGAGCAGTGTGTGTGCAGTGTGAGCAATGAGCAGTGTGTGTGCAGTGGTCAGTGTGTGCAGTGTGAGCAATGAGCAGTGTGTGTGCAGTGTGTGTGCAGTGCGTCAGTGTGTGCAATGAGCAGTGTGTGTGCGTGTGCAGTGTGTGTGCAGTGTGAGCAATGAGCAGTGTGTGTGCAGTGAGTGTGTGCAGTGTGCAAAAAAAAAAACGGGAGCCACGGGAAAACCGCGTTATAACCGAATCGCGGTATAGCGAGGCGCGTTATAACGGGGTTTAGCTGTAGTTATCATATCCCCTCTTTTCTTGTCATTTGTTGTATTACAGGGTGAGATCAAAAAGAAGATCTGAAAGAATCCTCCACTAATTGCACTCTATGGGGCCTATGCAGAGAGCAGCGAATTTTAAAATTGGCGAATTTATTAAAAAGTAGCTTTTTTGGAGAGTTTTATTCTCCATATGCAGAAAAGTGCGAATTCTGCTATGTTTAACATGGATGCGTGTGGCGAGTTTAAATTGGCGAGATGCGCGCTTCAGAAATGTGTAAAAACAAATTTGCGCCTTTTTTTTCCCTTTGCAATGGCCGCGAGCGGCAGCTTCTTGCCAGTTTTTTCTGGCGAGGCAAAAAGGAGACAATCGCGCCATTTTATTGGCGCGAACAGCCGCTAGATGCCGTTCGCGCCTCTCTGCATACGGATATTTTTAAAACTGGCGAGATTGAGGTTCTCGCCAGCCGCGAGGCGAGTTTTACAAATAGAAAAGAAAAATTGGCGCGTTTTTCGGAACTCGCCATTTTCTGCTGCTTTCTGCGCGATTTTCTCCAAAAAATAGCGCTGCTCTCTGCATAGGCCCCCAGATCAGAATCCCAGGTCACTGTTACTATATAAACCTTTTGTAGCCTAGAATCTATGTGGAATATATAGCGTACTGCAGACATATAGGAGGAGAGGATATACCATACCTATGTCATAGTACACTGAATGGTTACATACAACTAACTGACTATTGATTTGACCTTAGACAGCACATTACTGTATTTGTAAGACGCAATTTTTGGATTATATATAAGGTGATATTACAAGTTTGTAGGAGCAAGATAGAGAAGCTATTTTTGTACCGCTATACCCTTCATACAAAGTTATATCTAGCTTTATTTGAGATGTCGATATAGACACTAATACTTCTACCATAGACACAAATATTCATGTGGCAACAAGTCTAATAAATACTGGTTGAAAATTCATGTCTATATACTCCAATAGGGATTTTAAACAAGATACACTGTAAATAAAAGCACAGAGTCACTTATAATTTGATGTAATAAAATGTTATTGTTTACATTTGAATTCTGGGTTTCTGATCTAGTACCAATAGTAAGCCAATGCATATCAATGGGAATATGCTAGAACAATAGTCCTAACAGATACCTTATAAGAAACATAGAGTGCAATTAGTGGAGGATTCTTTCAGATCTTCTTTTTGATCTCACCCTGTATATCAATCATTTATCCTCATGCACCATGTTATATACACATACAACAAGTGATTGGAATTGGGATGAGTGGTTTAATCATAAAAAAGTTTCATATGTTGTATTGCATTAGCACCACTTAGTAAACCCTACTAATGGCCCTAATGCCATATTACATCGCCCAAAATCCTTTTAATTTCTTTCTCTCTCCTTCCTTTCATAGAATTCAGGACAGGAAAAACCCAGCTCTCTCACACGCTTTGTGGTATGTACAAACTTTTACTTTCTGCCAAACATTCCTTTCTCCGTCTATCTGTAAAGGGGTGATATTAGCCAACAGAGGGACAACCAATGTCGCCAGGGTTGCCACAACTCCGGGTTTCGGCCGCGTATCTCCAGGCTACGGTTTTCCTGGAAAATCTCTGGGCGGCGACATCTCCCGGCATTTTCTCCCGCTGCACATCCCGTCAACATGGCGGCGCCATGCCAACGGGACGCTATGTGACGTCACACGGATCCACGCGGCGTTCCTGTTTCCACGACAACAGGGCATCATGTGCCACCTAGGCGCCATACAGTGTCCCATTGTCATGGCAACTTGACGGTGTGACGTCACATTGTCATGGCAACGTGTGCCAATTGACGCGGTGGAGCCATGCTGACTGCACCGTGCAAGGGGGAGAAGAAGCCGGGGAGCCGCAGCAGGTAAGCGAAATAAATATATAAATACATGTAAAAAAATGTACAGTATTGCTAAAGGGTTAGCCTTCAATAGAAGTGGCAACCCCAAATGTCACCCACCCCTTTAGCAGTCTATAAATGGATTCAAATACCTATTAGGAGCCTCCTTTTCTTTGAACTAATTGAAACATAATTGGACAGAGTGCACTAAATATTTAAGGTAAAACATAAAAAAAATAATAGTATTTAACAGGGCTGCCATCAATATATATTTTTTCCTCCTGCTTTGGCTTTCGGAAAAAATCCTTAAAATGAAGTTTAAAACCCCCCCAGATTAAACACACAATCTAGGTTTTGCAAAAAATGCGGACGCACAAAGTTAGCCAAAGTGTTTTTACACTCCGTGCATTGTGTCCTCACGCAAAGGAAGTGTGTTCATACTTAACTCTTTGTGCTTTTTAGTAGAGGGTAAAAAGAGAAACAATGATTTATTATTATACGTTTTACTGGTACTACCGGGATCTGTGTTAGTGATACAAATAGGGCGATACAAAAAAAAGTGCTGCACTCAGGAAGGGGTTCGAATTGTTACGAGCTCCGTCAACACGCGTTAGATCCGCGACAACAGCAAACGAAGCTCTCGCCGGAGTGCTGTTTAACCAATCGCGGTAAAAATCGCTAGAAAAGATGGTAGCGCTGGAGGCTGCCTGTCTCCGTCGCAGGGCGGGGTGAACAGCTGGCCGCCTTGTGGTGTGTCGTCAAATACATGGAAATGTTTTTAAAACCTCAATCATGGTCAAATCTTGAAATATCCGTGGACAGGCCACACAACCCATAGAAACGGATATAATCCGTGAAACCGGCTGCCCCTGGGTATATAATGTCTGTGGATCAACAATCGATGCGTTCTGTGATCAATAACCACGTCTGCCTCCATCATTAACCCTTTGCAACGTGCCGCCGGCTCCCCCTGGTAGCAGAAGGATGAATTCCCTCACTTCTGCACGCACCGCATTCCTGGGGCTATTATATGGACAGGGCGAGCTGCAGGTTCTGAGATCCCAAGCTATGTTTACCAAGCAGCGCTATGCCACAAGAAACCTTTCAGCACCAGAAAACAGTAACAGGGCAGGGGGTTACAAGGGGTCTTATGGCATAGCACCGCTTAGTCGATACGGGCCGCCAGTCATCTCTACCCCAGTTCATCCTTGTATTTAACGTGAATGTCCCGCAGCTAATGAGTGCTCTTTCTGCATTGCAGTGACAGCCCAGCTCCCGGGAGTGAGTGGCTACACGGGAGGGAAGGTGATCTTCGTGGACACAGAAAACACATTGCATCCTTCCTGTGGCTCGGCGGTGTAATCGTAGCGCCCGCTATTGTCCCCTCCACTGGAAACAAAATGGCGGTTTTAAATCTCCCGCGCTACGTGGCCCAATAGGAAGCCGTGGCGTTAATCTTTGCGGATTCCTATTGGCCAGCGTGACGCGGGAGATTTAAATCCGCCATGTCATTTTATTTCACTTGATTTAAGCAGCTATGAAGGACCAGCGCTAGCGTTCCCCACATGTATCTTGAGAACCAGGGGTCCCCGGAGCTGAACCAGGCTCATTTTAGCGAATCCCACCCCTGCTTCCTCCCTACGTAAAAAAAAACTACATGGGGAAGGAAATACTGAACCCCCCAAAGTAATAATGTTTCCTTTTTTTTGTCGTACTGTGACGTCGCCTTGTATAGCAATGTCCCCCTTTTTTAAATTCCGGAAGCACGTCCCAGAGATGTTATTTGCTGCAAAATTAAAATAGCCGCTGCCATTCACACCCATAGGTTTGCACAGTGAATATCAAAAGCAGTGAAGGGCAGGGCTTCCTTAACACTAAACTCCTGCAGCCGACCAGACCGGCTTCGAGATGTAGCTGATCGGTTCGGAGTGGACCACAACGCGGTGCTGGACAACGTTTTATACGCCCGGGCGTACACCAGTAAGAAATGAACTGGACTTTCTCTGAGCGGCTCACTCTGGGGTGGGGGGGAGGGGCGGTTGATTCACACCGTCAATTTCTGCAGGATGTCCTGTATTTGTTATGCTGAGACACCTTCCACAGAAGATTTTGGTTCATTTTCTATTCTCCATACAACTGCCATTTTTATCCTGTTAAAACTAAGTAGAATTTGACACTGAGACCAGCATGATTTCCATCTGGGTAACATTATACATCTAACGCATTTCACACCTGAGATTGTCCCAAGGGAATCAAAATGCATCAGTCACGTGTTGCCACGCTATAGGGCTGCAAGTCTACCATGCCTTTATAGAGCATCACCGCTGCTAAATACAGGAAGGGGGTTGTAGGTGTTGATTATATTTTTTGACACCCTTCGTCTGCCCACCCGTTCCTGCCGTTATTTACATGTTTCAAAGCAGAGGGGGGCTGAATTCAGAGTAGGAATTGCTGCTCCCCTCTTTGCTTTTTCGTCCCGTCCCATATGGGAGTAAAAAACAAACGAGGTTTGTCCCCAGACATGTTAGGGTAAAAATCAGGTGCAAATGGGTCATATACGGGTCAGAATCTATACTAACCTCCTCAAATCCTCTCCCTCTGTCCTCCACCATAACACCTACTGCATCATGTTCTTGTACCAAGCTTCAAGCACAATCAGCCGGTAGAAACCTCCCCGCCGTCTCCTGCCTCTGTACCTTATGTTTGCACTCTCGCTCCCCTCTCTCCCTTTCTTTTAGATTGTAAGCTCTGCGGAGCTGGTCCTTACCTACCGTACCAGTGCATGTCAATGGGGTAATTCTGCTACTTCTCACCTCCCGTTGTTCTGCGCTGCACAAAATGCTGGAGGGCTTTATGAATAAATGTGTATATGTCTGTATATCTTTATTTGTACAGCGCCAGCCATGTACATAGCGCGTCACAGCAGTGATGCACCAAACATAATAAGATCACACGCAATGGGAAGAAGCGCTTCAGATATAAAAGTAACATTAGGAAAAGGGGTGTCCTTGCTCCGAAGCGCTTACAATCTAATTATATTAGGAAAAGGAGCCCCTGCCCGGAAGAATTTACAATCTAATTATATTAGGAAAAGGATTTCCTGCCCCAAAGAGCTTACAATCTAATTATATTAGGAAAAGGACTTCCTGTCCCGAAGAGCTTACAATCTAAGTACATTAGGAAAGGGGTTCCTGTTCCGAGGAGCTTACAATCTAATTATATTAGGAAAAGGAGTCCCTGCCCCGAAGAGCTTACAATCTAATTATATTAGGAAAAGGACTTCCTGCCAGAGGAGCTTACGATTTAAATGTTAACAATATGAGTAATCTATACATAACTGACAGTCTATTGATATATATTTTTTTCACGTATGTAAATCTCCCTGTTACTCTTCTCACTTGTTACTACAGCACTTAAATAGTTACTGCCATTACTCCGTCCCCCAGGTGAGCATCAGATGGAGCTGTTAGACTATGTTGCAGCCAAGTTCCACGAGGAAGGGGGCATCTTTAAACTCTTGGTAAATATTAATGTGCCTTCTTTCCTAATGGGGTGTGGGTGTGCGGGGGAAAGGGGGTGTTGGGGGTTCTTCCTCATTATGCCTCAGTTCCCATTTGTATGTATGATTTTAATTATAAATCACCGGCAGTGTACGCAGCGCTGTACAGAATGACAACACAAGGGAAATCAAATACAAACAATGAGGGTAAGCGCGACAGGTAGATGACGACATCAGGCACTGGAAGGGGCTGACCAGAGGAGCTCACAATGTAAGTGGTCTGTGGGGAGGCTTGCAGATACAATGGGGGTAAAAGTGCAGTCGGTGAGGCCAAGGGCATCTGGAGTTTATATCAAATACAGTCTGGGACATAAGGTCGTGACCATTTTGCCGCAAACAAGTCACCGCCGGCGTTTAGCCGTCACTCACCTCACCGTGGGGACATCTCCGCCGGCCGTTTCGCTGCCACGGTAAGCACCTAACTTTACCCCTTACCCTAAAACCCGCTAATCTTAATCCCTAATACTAACGCTACCCCCTACCCTAAAAACCTTACCACCTTACCCTAAGCCTTTTATCCTAAACCCCTTACCCTAATCCCCACCCTAAAAACCTTAACTCCTAATTCCCATAAATTAACTTATTTTACCTTATTGGCGAAATGGCCGGCGACCGAGTGTCCAGTGACGAAGGGTCCCTTGGCCAAATAGCCGGCGGCGACTTGGTCGCGGCAAAATGTCTGATTCCGTAGAAAATTTAATGGGACGCTTCTTTAAAGAGGTGAATTTTCAGCTGGTCTTTGAATGGGGAAAGTGAATGTGCGTGACAAATTGTCACGCTGTGCTCACCACAAACAAGGCGTGACCACGGTGCTGAGGTGGGAATGGATATTACGCCCACCACAGCCACGGGGGCGCGTCTGGAATGTAGAGTTGGTGGGGGTAGTCGGGTCGGGGTTGGAGAGGTGCGGATGGTTGATATACTTGCCGGGTCAGAGGAGGAGAGATGCGGAACATTGCAGGTACTATTAGCCGTGTCTGGGTTTGGAGAGAGCAGAGTCGTCGTAGTCCGTTTGCCGAGGTCAGGTTTGGAGAGGAGCGAATGGTCGTGGAAAGCCGGATCGGTACACAGGAAGGTAAGTGACAAGACTGTGGAGGCAGAGAAGAGTGACAGTGAAGGGGAACCTATGCCATGAAAATAAAGGTAAAGTAACCCTGAGTCATAAAAGGTATTTTTAGAGTGTCAGTTCTGCGGCCCAGAGCAGACTGCAGTCCTAAAAATGTATTTTAAACCGTGTAAAATGTTCCCGGTGTGCAAAAGGGCCTTCTAACAGGGTTTTAAGGGGTTTATTGGAGAAGTCCGCTTGTGGTTTGCGGTGAGCAATGAAATTACAACCTTGTATCACTGCCTAAACCGCAAGCCACGCAGTGAACGAGCCTTAAACCACAGAGTTATGTGGATACTTGACTTGTGGTTAGTTAAGTGTTCCAAAATTGTAACAATGTCTGATGTGGTTAGTGTCAATTTAGGTCAATTGGATAATTGAGCCTGCGGTCGGATTGCTTCATTAAGTTCCGACAGCAGATGGGGAAATATACTGTTTAAGCGCCACAGATCAAAGCCTACACAATTAAAGGTATAACTCGAGTCAGGAATGTCCTAGCGTTCTGATTTTTTGTATGCAAAGGGTTAGAAGGGAATCATGTAGATTTACATGATTTTATTAATTGTATCATGTGTATAAATACATAAACGGGCTTAGCCCTGGTGCAGGTACATTTAAAATGATGTGAGCTGGGGAATTTAAATGACATTCACAGAGCCAGCCTATACATTAAAAGATTCACCCAGATAATTTGTGTTTAGCCATTCCAGGGGAAGTCATAAAATACAATGAATGTCCGGGCTTCTAAGAGACCCGGGGGAGAGGTCGCCCGAATGTCTATAGCAGTCCGGAGCTTCAAAGATTTAACCCGACAGAAGTGTAAAGTGCCGGTAATTTAATTAAAACCATTTGCCTACCAAATGGTAAGTTATCTCAAGGCAGGTAGACTTTCTGTTGCTGGGGCAGGGGGGTTTGGTCAGGAATGCTAAGCAGATGAAGTTAGAAATTAGTGCATGACCCTTAGCTTGCCGTGACGCCCTTTGCCCGGCTACAGGAACTACTGGCAACCTTGCTATAGGATAGAATTTGGCTCCCACGCCAAAGACTGGTTGCCCATTACCCAGATAGGCTTGTGAGGGTATTATAAGCCCGTGCTGTCGGGAAGGTTTTCTCTGCTTTTACATCAGAAAGGATAGCGTGCGATACCAAGAGGCATTTTCATCATCACCAAGGACTTGGGAACGAATTCTGCAAGGGCAGAACAAAATTATTTAATTTGGCCAAGATATAGGGGTGGCAAGTTGCGCCCCTAGCCAAAAGACTACTTCGCTTCTTTTGCTGTGTATTAACCCGCTCCTGGGAATTGATACCTAAAGACTTGATGGTGTGGAATTTCGTTCCAGAAGCAATTTTTTTAGTTTTTGCCCATCCCAGTAAGTGTGTATTTGTGATAATTTTGTAATTCAAGCTGTATGTTCTCTATGTAAATAAATACAATTTATTTTATTTCATGCTTTATTCAATCAAAGGATCCAGATGGTAAAGTGTTAATAAGTTTGGTCTCCTGTGACAGTGAGTGCAACGCAACTGGAACTATGCTCAGCCTAAGTGCCAGTGGCACAGTGAGAGCGTCCAATCAGAACTGCAGTCAGGAGGTGTGCTAACAGCGCGAACTGTGGTTGGAGCATCTGAAGCAGGGATAAAGTGAGATCAGTATCCCTGATGTGCCCTGAGGAGGAGAACCCTGCGTGCAGTTGACGCACGCCACGTGCGTGCGCCGCGCATCCTCCGGTACGAGCCTGCACGAGTTCAAGAGTGATGTGAGGCACGCATGCGCAAGTTGGCTGCGGGGTGGTCCCTAGAGGACCAGCATCCCCATGTGCAGAGGGAGGAGGCAATGCGGGAGCCCTGACAGCGGGCGGAGGTGAATGAGGAGGGCGGTGCGGCTCCTTGATCCTCACAGTACACCCCCCCCCTCTTCAGAAGCAACATCCGGGCAATTCCAGACTGGTTTGAGGGGATGCTTCCGATAAAAAGCCTGTAGGAGTCTGGGTGCGTGAAGCTGGTGGTGGTGAACCCAAGACCGTTCTTCTGGTCCATAGCCCTTCCAGTGGACTAAATACTGTACCATCCCTCTGGAGATCCTAGAATCTGCAATGGTTTGGACCTCGTACTCCTGTTGCCCATCTATGAGTAGTGGAGGAGGTGGTATCAGGGAATCTAGGGCTCTGGAAGGCGGGTTTCAACAGTGAGACATGAAACACTGAGGGAATCTTCATTGAGGGTGGAAGACGAAGCCACTATGCCACTGTAAGAGACGTGTTCAGAGGTACGCAATGGAGACTGTTTTTAAGGTGAAATTAAAATTAGGCTTTATTGCGCCTGTCTTTTTTACACAGCAAAACATATGCAAATAAGCCAAACAAAAACCTATCTCCGCTTTGGAGACTATCTACACATGTAGCTCAGCCCTCTCTGACTGGGTTGGTTAGCTAAGCTATTCACCAGCCCCAAAATATAAACATATATACAGATACATAACAGTTCCAAAAGAAAGTCTTATCTGTCTCTTTGTAGCTGTAGTGGGGAAGGCTTCTCTCTTTCCTGGGTTGCTGCCCTTTCCTCAGACTATATCAGCAGTCAGGTTTAGAACTCTTGTCCTCCTTTGTCTTGTTGTCAGCTTGCAGCTCAAGACATCTGTTCATGTGCAGTGTTTCCTTGGTCAGCCCCACGTGTGAGACTAAGGATATCTCTGCTCTTTCTGCTTCCTAGGTCAGCTCAACTCACGTGTGAGCTCAGGAAGAATCTCCCTTCCTGTTTCAGAGGCAGGCTTTTTGTAAGACCTGTAATCAGCCAGGTGGTGTTAGTTAATTGCCTACCAGCAGTTAACCACCACACTGCTGGATTAGAGGCACATTTGTGAACAGGGATAAGTCCCCTGTTACAGCCACCATACCCTGTCTCCCGGGCTGAATTCTTGGATCTTTTGACGGAGTCAGTCTGCTTGGATCTTTTTCCTACTGGTTGCGACTCTTAGATTCCCCTGAATCTTCTTCCCTAAATCCTGAAGGGAGTGAATACGATTATCCACGGCTGGTACCTCGGAGGAAGAAGAGGCCAAAGGGAGTCGGGAAGGGTGGAATCCGTAATTGATAAAGAATGGTGACTCTTGGGTGGACTCATTGCACAGGGAGTTGTAAGCAACTTCGGCCCATGGCAGAAGGTCCGCCCAGTTGTCTTGGGAGTCGGAAATGAAACAACGTAGATACTGCTCCAGAGTTTGATTTGTTCTCCCCGTCTGACTGTTTGTTTTTGGATGGTACCCTGATGAAAAGTGTAACGAGATGCCCAGCCTTTGAGAGAAAGCACGCCAGAACCTGGAGATAAATTGTGACCCACGGTCAGAGACAATGGTCTGAGGAACCCCATGTAGACGGAAGATCTCCTGAACAAAGATATCTGTGAGCTTGGGGGAGCTAGGAAGTCCTTTCAAAGAAATCAAATGTGTCTGTTTAGAGAATCGATCGACAATGACGAGAATCGTTTTCATCCCTTTGGACGGAGGTAGGTCTACTATGAAATCCATAGACAAATGGTTCCAAGGACGGTTCGGAATCGGGAGTGGTTGTAGGAGTCCCAGGGGTCTGCTCCGCGGTATCTTATTGCGGGCACACGTAGTACATGCTTGAACGAACTCCTTGATGTCTGCCTGCATACCTGGCCACCAAAAGGTTCGCTGTGCGAGGTCGATGGTCCTACGAATGCCTGGGTGTCCAGATGATTTAGCAGAATGACACCACTCCAGGATCCTTTTTTGGTATAGAGGTGCGGTGAAGAGACAACCCTCCGGAACT
The DNA here is from genome assembly GCF_040206685.1 of Ascaphus truei. Taxonomy (NCBI): domain Eukaryota; kingdom Metazoa; phylum Chordata; class Amphibia; order Anura; family Ascaphidae; genus Ascaphus; species Ascaphus truei. Next base: position 9,167,199 of record NC_134499.1, read on the forward strand.
TTGAGACCCTCTGGGATATGGGACTGATTTTGGCAGATCTTGTCAATAACATCAAAGGAGTTAGCAGAGATAATATATTTAGAAAGGAGCACTGTCTCCAATGGATCTTCGGACTGCTCCTTAGCGAGGAACTATCGTGAGAGAGCGTCCGCTTTGAGATTCTTGGATCCCGGGACAAAGTAGATGACGTAGTGATGATGGAGAAGAAGAGCGACCAGCGCGCTTGTTGGGCTCCTAGGCGACGAGCGCCTTCTATATAAAGGAGGTTCTTATGGTCAGTTAATATAGTAAAGGGATTTTCCATACCTTCCAAGAGGTGCCTCCATTCCTCAAGAGCCAGCTTGATTGCCAGTAGTTCCCAGTTCCCCACATCATAGTTTCTCTCAGCTGAAGATTTTTTTTTTTTAAATGCGCATGGATGCAGTCTTGCCAATGGGGACTTTCTTTGAGACAAGAAGGCACCGGCACCAACGTCGGACGCATCCACTTCCAGGGTAAACGGTAGTTTGGAATCTGGGTGGATGAGGATAGGAGCAGAAACAAAGGCTTTTCTCTGGGCTTGGATGGCTGCTGTGGGCCACGAGGAGGAATCTGCGCCCTTCTTGGTTATGGCCGTGATGGGGGCTACTGTGGAAGACAAATTTCGGATAAATCTGCGATAATAGTTTGCGAAGTCCAAAAAGCATTGTATAGCCTTTAGAGTGGTCGGACGGGCCCAGTCTAGGATAGCTTTGAGCTTAGCTGGGTCCATAGAAAAGCCGGAATCGGAAATGACATATCCCAAAAATGCTGTGGAGGTTTGATGAAATTGGCATTTCTCCAATTTAGCAAATAGATGATTCTCCCGGAGGCTCAACAGTACCTGTTTAACGTGAGTGACGTGTTCCTGGAGAGACTTAGAGAAAATAAAAATGTCGTCTAGATAAACTATGAGAAATGTGTTGAGAATGTCCCGGAATATCTCATTGACGAAGTCTTGGAAGACCGCAGGAGCATTGCATAGGCTGAAGGGCATGACCAGATACTCATAATGGCCATCGTGGGTATTAAATGACGTCTTCCATTCATCGCCTTGCCATATTCTCACCAAATTGTAGGCGCCCCGCAAATCTAACTTGGAGAAAATAGTTGCCCCCTGTAGACGGTCGAAGAGCTCCGTGATTAAGGGTAAAGGATAACGGTGCTTTAGATTAATTTTATTCAGACCTCTATAATCAATGCACGGTCGGAAGGACCCGTCCTTCTTTTTGAATATGGATCACGTCAAGATGAATCTCCTCCTTATGGTCCCCCGCCGTCTGTAAAAGGAAGGGAATGGTCTACGGGGAAATGAAGGCTGGTTGTAGGGGTCGCCCATCAATGGCCTCCAGTCCTACCGGTACCTTTTTGCAGGAAAGTGGAATATTACTCCGTTCTGCGAAAGCCTGATCAATGAAGTTGCTTCCTGAGCCAGAATCCACAAACGCCAGTGCAGAGACGTGAAAACTCTCCCCTGTAAGATAGATAGGAATCAGAATCCTGGTTGTAAAGGTTTCTTTGGTGATAGGGGAAATAGACAGTGTTCCCAATGAGACTCCCCGGGACCTCATTGGGAGTTGGCATTTACCAGTTTGTGGGGACACTGGTGCACTTGATGGCCGGAATTACCGCAGTATAAGCAGAGGCCAGCGCTGCAGCGGCATTTCTTCTCGGATGAGGACAAATTGTTACCCCCAAGTTGCATAGGTTCCGGAACATCTGAGTGGGTAGATAGCGGAGTGGCGAAGTGAAGGGAAGGTGATCTAGGTGCCTGTTGTCTTGGGCGTGAACGTTCTGCCCTCCTCTCTTGCAGGGGTTGGTCTACCCGAATACAGATGGCGATCAGTTCCTCTAGATCAGTAGGGCGCTCCTGTGCTGCGAGTTCGGAATTTAGGGGTTCAGAAAAGCCCTGCCTGAAGGTGGGAGACAATGCCTCATTGTTCCATCCAGTCTCAGATGCGATGGTGCGGAACTCCAGAGCGTACCTGGCAATCGGTCGGTCTCCCTGGGAGATATGGAAAAGAGAGGAAGCTGCGGTCATCTTACGTCCCGGAGTGTCGAAGACCCTACGGAACTCCCTGGTGAAGATGATGTCCTGTGTAAGGTCCGACCTCTGCTCTCAGGTGGGTGAAGCCCAAGTCAGGGCGTCGTCCGTAAGAAGTGAAACGATGTAGGTCACTGAAAGCCTAATTTTAGTTTCACTTTAAACGGTCTCCATTGCGTACCTCTGCACACGTCTCTTACATATGGCGTCATAAGTGGGATGAGAGGTGTGCCTTGAAGTTTAAAGGGGCCCGGAGACTGCCTTTGAATTTTTGTTCTTTTGCCTGCATACAGTTTCTGCAAAAAGTCTGAGCAACAAAACCAAAGAATCACATGCAGCAGTGACCAGAATTAAAGGGCTACACATCCAGACAGGAAAACTACACTGCACTGAAGAAAGCCACAATGCCACAGTTGGACTGGGAGGACTGCAACAGATGGTGACCCACACAAGGGACTGATGCTGTGACCAGATTCTACCCCAACACTGGTGAAAGGGAAACCCCCCCCCAAAAAAACCCTGGGAATTTAAAATGGCCGCCCAGCTGAAGTCAAATACAGACTCTGCAAGAATGGGGAAGAAAATGTGTTCCTGGTGTAAAGAGCCCGGCCACACGGAGCAGTGTCCCTTCAGGCCTTATTCAGACGATGAGGATGGCCCATACGTGGCCCCAGAAAAAGGGCAGCAGCCAGAGGACTATTTTTTTCAACGAGTTAAGGAACTGCAGCAGCAAGCAGTGCGCTATGGACCCAAGGAAGGTACAGAAGTTTTACTTAGCAAGTGCACATCCAGTATCACTGATGAGAACGAATGCGTGCACCGGACTGCTGATGTTGTAAAACATACCAAAGTAAAGAAGAAGAAAAAGTCTGCAGAGACGCCTGTGAGAGCTACGAACTCTACAAGCAAAGTCTGCCCACCTGTAGGACTACAACAATTTGGGATTCTAGCGAATACAGTGACAACAGCTACAATAGCGCCTCCTGAGGTCAGGAAGAAAAATACACCTGATAGCGCCAAAATGGAATACAAGATGTGGCGTTCCTGTAATGAACCCTACCCCTCGGAAGAGTGGCCCTTCCAGTCCGATAAGGAGGAAGACATCTCTTATGGGAAACCCGAACCGAGTCACACCCACAAAACACCCAAGAATGGTGGGGGTGTCTGAACTCGATACAAACCAAAAAGACCGCTCTCTATGATGACGAATGTGATCGGCAGGAGTAAGAGCGGAAGCAGCAGATCTCTGAATATTTACGCCACCTAACGCAACTACAAGGAAAACATGGCGGATACAGTGAAGCTGCTGAAGTTTCAAATAAAGACGGAGATCCCAGTATCCCTGGTGGGAAGGAGCCGTCCAAAACAAAAAGGCGGAGAAAGAAAAAAGAGTCTTCACTTACCGTGGAAGGAACAGACACATCCGCAGATCCCGCGGAGAGAAAGGGGGTCCGAGATGCCCTGCAGCCTAGAGAAAATGGAGAGTTCGTCCCGCGGATGACCGAATATCCAGAGGGCCCAAGGCAGAAGTCGTGTATCCCAATGAAGTGTCTGTCCGGTGCTAATAGTGAGAAACCCTCAACCAGCCATACCAGGGAAGCGGAGCCGGAACCAATGAGTGACGATCCCTGAAGATTCCCTGAAAATTGCCAGGCGTGACTGTGATCTGCTCCGGGAACAATTGAAACTGGAGATGGAATATAATGCTGTGCTACAGAAGACTGTTCTCGCAATGTACTCTGAATCTGGGACCAAATTGGAGGATCTAAGGACAGATCTAGATACAGCAAACGCTACTATTAACACCATGGATGAAAAACAGAGCAAATCTTATACAGTAGAATGATTGCTAATCTGAAGCAGAAGTATGAGGAGGCACTGAAGGAGATTACAGTCTTTCAGCAAGCGGTTCACAAGTGCCTGTAATGCTTGCGTGAACCCACAAACAGGACAAGACCCCGCTACTGAGGTGGGAAGGTTTAGAGCCACACACCCACAGCAGCGGAAGCGTGCCCGGAAAGTGGAGGTTAGCGTTACCGGGTCTGGGCAGGAGAGAGAGGGTTAATCCAATGATACTTGCCAAGTACGGGGTTATAGAAAGCTGCGTAGTCGAAGTCCGTAAGCCAAAGGTCTGGGAGTAGAAAGGTACACGTCGTTGAGGGCAAGCCGGGATCAGAAAGCCAGAGAGGGTCCGCAAACAAGCCAGGTTGGTACACGAAGGGTTAACTCTGAAAAACAAAGGCTATACTTAGTTATGCTCAGCAATGCAACTGAGCACGAGCAGGATATTTATTCAGGAAGGAAGCCAATAGCACAGGGGGCGGAGCGGGGGCACAGCCCCAGCGGAGAACAGGATAGGTCGCAGGAGACAAGGGCTCGTTTGGGCTTGACTCGCAGCTGTCGCAGTGGCCCTTCCAGTCCGATAAGGAAGAAGACATCTCTTATGGGGAACCCGAACCGAGTCACACCCACAAAACACCCCAAGAATGGTGGGAGTGCCTGAACTCGATACGAACCTAAAGACCGCTCTCTATGATGACGAATGTGATCGGCAGGAGCAAGAGCGGGAGCAGCAGATCTCTGAATATTTACACCACCTAACGCAACTACAAGGAAAACATGGCGGATACAGTGAAGCTGCTGAAGTTTCAAATAAAGATGGAGACCCCAGTGTCACGGTAACTTGTGATAGGATATAATATACACAAATATCTGGGTTGAATTGAACAAGAGTTAGCTATAATAAAGATAGTTTATTCCTTGGATAGGCGAACACACAAAATAATACAAATAACAGACAAGATATAGCACTTACTGAAGGGTTGGGTAATGAAGCAATCAGGTACAGGATTGGCAATTCATACAGCAATCAGGAATCAAATAGTTGGTAAAAATGAAGGCACTGGGCATAGGGCTGACACTGGTTTATATGTGATTTCAATCCTATACCCTGGCATTGAGTGCAAATCATTGGAGGACAATTATCTGCACCCAATCCCTCCTTGCCAGCTAACGTGGGAACATTGTTAGAGCTTGCTCCCCAGTTAGTTGGCACATGCGTACTTCTGGCCCTTGGGGTCTCATTTCTTTAGCCCCACACAAAAGTCATGGCGCCTAGAAGTCTACCAGACTTGGATCTGGTCAGGAAATCCTTTGTCTGTAAGTGTGAATTATAGCCCTGACAGACCACTCAAGACCTGCGTTTCCCCACCCTAATGTATACAACCAGAGTGGCTGAGCCTTTGATCAGGGGGGCTATTGTAGACAATGGGTCTCCCCTCTGAGCATTAACATTAAACAGAGCCAGTAACTTTTGCGGGCTTCTATCCCCGCTTTGAAACACAGAACATTGTTTAATATCTATATATATTAAAAGCATCCGTTCGGCTGGGCCGAGCGGGCCGAAACTTGCCAGACCCTCATGCCGGAGGGGACTCTCCATGGTGGCCAAGTTTCAGCTCGCTGCGTCCCACCGGACCGGAGATCCAAAATTACAGTTTATAACCTTTTTGGAACACGAGGCTTTTTTCCGCTATGCAAGTCAATGGCAGAAACCCAAACTTTGCAATTACCCTGACTCCGTTCTGTTGCCCCGAGAGGGTCGGTTTTTGCCATGCAATCCTACCGGAACTAGGACTACATCCACATATCAGCCCTCTAGGTTGAACAGAACCGGAGTTATGGGTTCTGGGTTTCTGCTCATTCCGACTTAGCCGTTTTCACTCGCGGCTCTTACCTCCGCCATTAGAGTCAATGTCGCAACCCTCGTGGCGAGCGCGACCCTTTACGGGGGTCCTTAATTCTCGGACCCGGTGGTGGTCGAGTGTGGGGGTTCCTAGGGTCTAGGGGCAAAAAGAATTTTATTCCTGAGTGCCCTAGAACCTAAGTTTCCCACGCCAATTGTATTTGAACTTGACCTAGGGTGATCAAAAGCTCTTTTTTAGATATTGTATCCGCTTCTGCGGTTTGGATGGCTGCCAACCCGTTCCTGGAGGTCGGCGTCGAGGTATCCCCATTGAAATTAACGGCTCTATTGACTTACAATGGGAACCGCCGCTCCTCCTCTCGGGCGCCACCTGCAGGCCTTCTATGGAAACGGACCAGAATCGCCGGAATCCCCATTGGATTGTATGGAGCTGCAACGGCGACCTATTAGAAACTGCAAAATGGAGCCTGCAAAGGCGGGAAAATGGAACAAAGAGCTATAATCACTTTCTAACTATTAACCCTTCTCCTCCCGAACGGATCTCAGTGTGAGTGTTGGTGCAGACACTGGAATGGGGGAATACATGGTTACAGGGGACCACACATTTGGGTGCTGAAGCAGGGTAAAAACACATTACTGGACCGCAGTCCAGTTAACCCCTTGCCTCCCAAGTGAGGTCAAGGGGTGGCCATATGGGGTGTAACCCCTTTAATACCGGGCCAATCCCCCTCTCCCTCTACACCCAGTATCCCTGATGGGACGGAGTCGCCAAAACAAAAAGGCGGAGAAAGAAAAAAGGGTCTTCACTTACCGTGGAAGGAACAGAGACGTCTGCAGATCTTGTGGAGAAAAAGGGGGTCCGAGATGCCCTGCAGCCTAGAGAAAATGGAGAGTTTGTCCCGCGGATGACCGAATATCCAGAGGGCCCAAGGCAGAAGTCGTGTACCCCAAAGAAGTGTCTGTCCGGTGCTAATAGTGAGAAACCCTCAACCAACCATACCAGGGAAGCGGAGCCGGAACCAATGAGTGACGATCCCTGAAGATGCCCTTAAAATTGCCAGGCGTGACTGTGATCTGCTCCGGGAACAATTGAAACTGGAGAGGGAAGATAATGCTGAGTTACAGAAGACTGTTCTCGCAATGTACTCTGAATCTGGGACCAAATTGGAGGATCTAAGGACAGATCTAGATACAGCAAACGCTACTATTAACACCATGGATGAAAAACAGAGCAATCTTATAGAATGATTGCTAATCTGAAGCAGAAGTATGAGGAGGCACTGAAGGAGATTACAGTCTTTCAGCAAGCGGTTCACAAGTGCCTGTAATGCTTGCGCGAACCCACAAACAGGACAAGACCCCGCTACTGAGGTGGGAAGGTTTAGAGCCACACACCCACAGCAGCGGAAGCGTGCCCGGAAGGTGGAGGTTAGCATTGCTGGGTCTGGGCAGGAAAGAGAGGGTTAATCCAGTGATACTTGCCGAGTACGGGGTTATAGAAAGCTGCGTAGTCGAAATCCGTAAGCCAAAGGTCTGGGAGTAGAGAGGTACACGTCGTTGAGGGCAAGCCGGGATCAGAAAGCCAGAGAGGGTCCGCAAACAAGCCAGGTTGGTACACGAAGGGTTAACTCTGAAAAACAAAGGCTACACTTAGTTATGCTCAGCAATGCAACTGAGCACTAGCAGGATATTTCTACAGGAAGGAAGCCAATAGCACAGGGGGCGGAGCGGGGGCACAGCCCAAGCGGAGAACAGGATAGGTCGCAGGAGACAAGGGCTTGTTAGGGCTTGACTCGCAGCTGGGGATCGTTGCGCAGCGCGCGCTCTGTAACAGGAGCGGGGTTGCTCGCACGAGTGACAAGGGGAGCAGAGGCAGCAGCAGCAGTACTTTGGGTAAGAGGAGGGAACACGCCGCAAGGGACGTGTTCCCTGATTCCTCACAGTGCCATAGAGAGGTGGAAGTCTTTCAGAATTAGTTTCACACACTCCGCATAGAACTGAATGCCTCACATCAGGAGGTCAAAAGTGTCCGGACAGAGGTGGACATATCCCAGCACTAGGTTCATACTCTCCGCATAGCACTGGATGCCTCACACCAAGAGATCAGCAGTTGCCACACAGAACTGGAAGTCTCTAGAAAGGAACTTCACAGTCTCGCTGACATCTCTCAAAAAACTATCCTCAGTCTTAATATGGATCTCAAAGTCTCTCCGAAGGAGCTTCAGATCCTCAACCTAGAGATGGAAGTCTCACGCCAGGAGACCGGGAGTCTCAAAGCAGAAGTGCGTAGATGGAAGGAGGACTACAAGGAGGCCCTGAATATTACAGAGACTGCAAAAAGAGAAAATTTAAGACTGAAAGAAGGAAATTCTGATTTGACAGACCACGTCAATGAAAAGAATGAAAAGCTGCACAAGCTTGAAAAAATAAAGAAACTTTTGGAAGATGAAAAGTTTGAAGCAGAGCACCGACTGCAGAAACCACTGCAAGGTCTGCATACACACCTCCAGAATGCCGAGGGGAAGCAGCGAACTCTGCAGTAAGAAAATCTGCAGGCTGCTAAAGAAGTACAAGTGCTGCAGGAACATCTGATTACCCAGTGTGTCTCCACAAAAAGCATGAGAAACTAAAGGCTACCTTGACCATCACCAAAGCATTGCCAGAGGCCAGGTGACTCGGTACAAGAGGGAGCACAAGAAGGTCCAGAAACTGAGACAAGTAGCTGCGGCCCGAGCAAAGAAATTCACAGTGCTTCAGAATATAATGAAGGAGACGTGGAAGCAAGCTCAGAGAAAGCACAGTGAGGAGATGAATACCTTGAGAGGAGAAGTGAAGGATGCACTCAAGAAAAAGGGATCTCTCGCGGATGAGATTACAGTACTACAGGAAAAGGTATTGACCCTGCCCAAGCGTCAGTATCCCACAGCAACTAACACCCATGAAGACAAGGGTACAGTGAGAGCTGGGAACACCGCTCATCTGAAAAACAAGGTTGCAAAGTTTGAACCACCTAAACAAGCACTAGCTAAACTTTCAGCCACCCAACAGGCAACAAAAAAAAGTATACGTGCTGAATCAAAACCAGAAGAATCCTTAGCTGATGAAGCTGAGAAGATAAGACGTTCTCTGGAAGTGGATGTGGAATTGCAACTCAATCCCAAAGAAGCTGTACTGGCAACTCCATTGAGTGGAAAAAGTGCGGAAAGACAGCTTCAAGAGCAGAAAACTCAAAGGGCTATTCTTAAACACTCTGCAACTGTCGCCATACAGTCTGCCTACAAAAAGAGGAGCACCCGACGCAAGGGAAATCTCATGACCACGCACTCAGTAAAAAGACTATACTTGGGAAAAGTCCTCCTCGAGCGATTGAGGAGTGCTGATCTCAAGCACCTTCGGGAGGAGACACAAATAAACTGGAGAAAGGGCTCCAATCCCAGCGGGACTGAGGGTTCCCTTCCTCCATCCACTCTCATTCAGCAGTGTGCTGGTTAATTGCATACCAGCAATTAATCAACTCCACGTGGCTGATTAGAGCTCTCTCAGAAATAGCCTGTTCAAGGATTCCTGAGCTCACAATTGGAGCTGACCTAGGAAAGACAGACCAGAGGATTTCTTTAGTGGACACTGGACTGACCAGAGGACAGATGTCTTGAGCTGCAAAGAGACTGCAGGCTGACAGCAAGACAAAGGGGAGCAGACTATACCTGGACAGACATTGCCTTAGCACACAAAGGTGATGACCCAGGAGAGCAGAGAGGCTTCCCCTACAGCTACAAGAAACAATAAGACTTTCTTATGGGACTGTTATATATCTGTACTAGCTGAGAGACCCGGCGTTGCCCGGGAGTCACACTGCCCCCCCCCCCCACACACACACTGTCCCCCCCCACACACACTGTCCCCCCTCCCCCACACACTGCCCCCCCCCTCACACACACACACACACACACACACACTGTCCCCCCCTCCCCACACACACACACACACTGTCCCCCCCCTCCCCCACACACACACTGTCCCCTCCCCCACACACACACTGTCCCCCCCCACACACACACTGTCCTCCCCCACACACACCCTGTCCCCCCCTCCCCCACACACACACTGTCCCTCCCCCCCCACACACACGCACACACTGTCCCCCCTTCTCCCCCCACACACTGTTCCCCCCCTCACACACACTGTCCCCCCTCCCCCACACACTGTCCCCCCCCCTCACACACACACACACTGTCCCCCCCTTCCCCCACCGACACACTGTCCCCCCCTCTCCCACACACACACTGTCCCCCCCTCCCCCACACACACACTGTCCCCCCCTCCCCCACACACACACTCCCTCCCCCCCCACACACACGGTGTCCCACACACACTGTCCCCCCCTCTCCCCACGCACACACAAAGCCCCCTCACCTCTGCCAGGACTCACAGCACCGCTCCTCTCTCCCGCGCTCCTCCGATTGTCGCGCGCCTGGCCCTTCTCTACTCTCCCTCCTCCCGTCCGGGGAGCGCTGCGCACGCGCCCCCTCTCTGCACCTGTGAGCGCGAGCCGCCGGGAAACGTGCAGCAGGGAAGGTGCAGGGCCTGTCCGTGTGACGGGGGAGAGTGAGGAGCACTGCGCACGCGCCCCCTCTCTGCACCTGTGAGCGCGAACCGCCGGGAAACGTGCAGCAGGGAAGGTGCAGGGCCTGTCCGTGTGACGGGGGAGAGTGACGGCCACCGGGAGGGGGGTACATACATACAATGCTTTCAGAAATATATAGTAAGATATATGTTTATATATTTGGGGTTGGTAAATAGCTTAGCTAACTACCCAGTTAGAGAGGGCTGGACTACATGTGTAGATATTCTCCAAAACGGAGCAGGTTTTTCTTTGGCTTATTTTGAATGTTCTGCTGTGTTAAAGGGACAGGTGCAATAAAGCCTACTTTTAGTTTCACTTTAAACGGTCTCCATTGCATACCTCTGCACACGTCTCTTACAGCCACTTTGGATTTTGAGGAAACAAAACGAGAGGGGGTGATCTCAAATTGTATAAAACACTGGTTTAGGAAACCTCTACACCCGTGGAAATCCCCGGCATAGCAGTTAGGCGTCGGAAGGCGGACCTCAGAAGCCGTCGTGGTGGGGAGTAGACTAGCAGCAGAAGCGACGGGTGCCGGCGGGACGAGTACGGGAGAAGCCGTCTGTGCCTGAACAGTGAGGGAATGGAGGCTCTGCTGTAGCAGGTCCATCCTTTGGTCATTTTGCTGAAGGTATTTCTCTAGTTTGGAAAACATGTTAGCATGTGAAGATAGAGTTCGCTCCACCTCAGCGGGGTCCATGTTTGTGGGGCTGAGCATACTATCACGCTGTGCTCACCACAAACAAGGCGGGACCACGGTGCTGAAGTGGGAATGGATATTACGCCACCCACAGCCACTGGGGCGCGTCAGGAGTGTACAGTTGGTGGGGGTAGCCGGGTCAGGGTTGGAGAGGTGCGGATGGTCGATATACTTGCCGGGTCAGAGGAGGAGAGGTGCGGAACGTTGCAGTGTTTAGAGAGAGCAGAGTCGTCGTAGTCCGTTAGCCGAGGTCAGGTTTGGAGAGGAGCGAATGGTCGTGGAAAGCCGGGTCAGTACACAGGAAGGTAAGTAGCAAGACAAGGCAAGACTGTGGAGGCAGAGAAGAGGTGAGTGCAACGCAACTGAAACTATGCTAGTGAGGCATGTGCGCGCGAGCCGGCTGCGAGGTGGTCCCCGAAGGAGCGGCGTCCCCACGTGCTGCTGGAGGAGGCAATTCAGGAGCCCTGGCAGCGGGCGGAGGTGAATGAGGAGCGCGCTGAGGGCGGCACGACTCCTTGATCCTCACACAAATATTGAATGGAAAAGTGATCCATAGGTAGGGGGAGAGATTAGTGAGAGAGGTTTAAGACGGATAGGGCTGTAGAGGCAAAAGGTGCAAAGATGAGACAACCTTGGGTTTAACATAAGAGATGAGTAGGAGTGTAATGAGGGATCAGAGGTGAGATATATGGAGGTGCAGAGGAGTGTGACGAGAGATCAGAGGTGAGATATATGGAGGTGTAACGAGAGATCAGAAGTGAGACATGGAGGTGCAGAGGAGTGTAACAAGATATCAGAAGTGAGATATATGGAAGTGCAGAGGGGTGTAACGAGGGATCAGAGGTGAGATATATGGAGGTGCAGAGGTGTTTAACAAGAGATCAGAGCTGAGATATATTGAGGTGCAGAGGAGTGTAACAAGAGATCAGAGGTAGGATATATGGAGGTGCAGAGGAGTGTAACGAGAGATCAGAAGTAGGATATATGGAGGTGCAGAGGTGTGTAACGAGAGATCAGAGGTAGGATATATGGAGGTACAGAGGAGTGTAACGAGAGATCAGAGGTAGGATATATGGAGGTGCAGAGGACTGTAACGAGAGATCAGAAGTAGGATATATGGAGGTGCAGAGGAGTGTAACGAGAGATCAGAGGTGGGATATATGGAGGTGCAGAGGTGGGATATATGGCGGTGCTGAAGAGTGTAGAACCTTAAATGTATGGAGAAGAATATTTTAGTTTATATTGAAATGAATAGGAAGCCAGGAGAGAGTTAAAAGGTCGGAAGCAGATTTGCGCCTAGAAGAGCAGGAGTATTTTGTATGAACTGTAAAGTAGACAGGTGTGAGGCTGGGAGGCCAGATACAGTAATCAGTTACTGATTACAGTAATCAATACAGGAGAGAACAAGGGGCGTGCATTAGTGGTTGTGGGACCTACAAAAGGGGCATATCTTAGCAATGTTGCAGAGGAAGAAACAGCAAGAAACTGAACATGCTGCAGTATAAACTAATGCAGAGTATATGGAGATATACTTCCAACTGTACATCGCTTCATGTGTTTGAGAGTGAAATCCTAAAATGTACTTCTTTATTTTGTTGTATTGATAAAATACATTGAGAGCTGCCTCTCGTTTTAACGTCTGTCCCGGGCGTCATAAGATCTCTGCGATGTGTGTTGGAGATTTTCAGGTACGGTTCCCTTCCCCGTACAGCTTATTATCAAACTTTTGGTACCAAAGGAACAGGGGAATCAAGCGACACACCCAAGGTCCCAGACACTGGGATTTGAACCCGCTTCACCTACTTCAAAGACAATGACATAAACACTGTACTACTACTAATTACAATTGCTGACGTATACTGCTGTCCCTAATACCTTCCAAGCACCCACTGAGAATTCTGTTTTAGGAAAATGACTTGGGGTAAATAAAAAGGGCCTGTGTTTTGTGGCTTCCAAGAGGGCCTTTTTCCCCTTCACCCCCCCCCCCCCCCCCCCAAGGTTCTGATGAAAGACCTCTCCTCAGATCATCGATTCCATCATGGCTCTCTTCCGCGTGGATTTCAGCGGTCGCGGAGAGCTGGCTGAACGCCAGCAGAAACTAGCGCAGATGCTGTCCAGGCTTCAGAAGATCTCGGAAGGCGAGTGAGCGATGGATCGTACTTTTTATTGGGGGGGAGTAAGAGGCGGGGAGATTCATTCCAGTTGGTAATTCTTCTCTCGCTTCCATTCTATGAGACCGGGAAACATCTTTTTGTTGTAGTTATCTTCTCAAAACCTCCTCTAACTATTATGTTTGTCTATTACACAGTCTCAGAACTCGCAGGGCAGAGTGGGAAGCTTCTGCCTCCCTTTTATTGTACGTTTTCTGTCACCCGTAGAATATAATGTGGCCGTGTTTGTCACCAATCAAATGACGGCTGATCCAGGAGCAACCATGTCGTGAGTAGTGACAACATTACCGGTGCCGGGAATCTGGCACCGGACTGTTTGGGATCCTGATATTCGGTAGGGAAATTCAAACATTCATTTTACCTTGAGAAAGTCCAAGTAGGGATATGGTGCTCAAAGAGTACAAAAGACATATATCCAGTCCTGGAACGTAACCGCGCATGGCACGGATCCCGGGGACTTCCAGGTACGCGTGCTACAAATATGCTCAGGTTTGGGGTTTAGCATTACACGTTGATAAAGCGCTTGGGCACGAAACGCGTAGGTGGTTCTTTTTGTACCTCCGTTTTACTCATGACCAAATAAATACTTTTTTATATCAGTCACCCTCTCCATCATTGATTTGCTGGTGCGCCGCATTTCTTAATTTTTTTTCATTGTGGACTGAAACATTGGAGTAAAAAAAACCCCAAACCCACAATTGAATTGAGGACTGCATCTCTTTATTCATTACGTACCGGTGGATTGAGTTTCATGAGGTTCGACACCCGCAAGCATTATCCTTTTACCTACTTCTCGTTGCGGACTTCGCTAGCGATCGCCTGTTGGCGGGCCAGTGCCCTGATGACAAAATGAATACAAGACGAAGGACTCACTTGCTGTTAAATATTATCCGTAATATACTGATTCCCCCAGAGCGTTTACGAATTTCGATTTTTTTTATCTTTACGACCAGGTTCCAAGCTGATCCAAAGAAGCCCATTGGAGGCCATATTCTGGCACATGCGTCCACCACAAGAATCAGCCTGAGGAAGGGGAGAGGCGAGCTGCGTATTGCCAAAATTTATGACAGGTAAACCACTCGCCGTTTATTTGGTAACGATGTTTCCGCAACACCAACAGCCCGCGGCAACGGAGAACCGAAGAATTTAAAAAAACGGGACTCGTGTAAAATAATCGAGTTTCTCGCTTCCATTGTGAGAAAGTCCTTTTTTTGGGGGGGGGTGAAAGAGTAGTTGAGGCAGGGAACAGCCTTTCGGGCTAAAGTGTTGGGGCAAATATAAGCCACAGGATTCAAGAATGGTTGAGGGAGAAACCAGCGAAACCCACAGTGGTAGAAAGTCCCAGATAAAGGTTTTACATCAGAAAGACTATGATTTTGCAGAAAGTAGGGGGGGGAAATGTTTACTACATAATCTATATATATTGTTCCTCCACAGCCCTGAGATGCCAGAAAATGAAGCCACATTTGCGATCACTGCGGGTGGTATTAGCGATGCCAAAGAGTAACCGCTGCGTCAGAGAACGGACAGACATTTTGGACGATTTTAACACTATGGGGTTTGTTTTATACACACCGAGCGGGCAAAATTCACCATTGAAATCAACAGGAAATTCTGGCTCAAAAACGCTCCGATTGGCTGCTGCAGCGGATACAGAAGTCGTTTATTCTGTGACAATTGTTGAGGGTTAAAAATATGCACTTAGTACAGAAGTGAAAAAGAACCGTGCAGAATTTTCGTGGTGCTTTTGTGTTTTAAAAAAAAAAAGTATTTTATTTATGATGTTCAGGAAGAGTGTGACACAAACGAGTAGTTCAAGGACAGCAAATGAAAATGGAAACACGTTATAAGCAAGATTCAACGCCGAATTCTAATTTCCGCAGAAGATCTAGCACATAATATTGTGAGAGAGAAGTGTTTGTATAGTTAAAACTAGGCTAGATACCCTAATATTAAACTGTTTACTGCCAAAGGGGATTTTTGGGGTCAGATTACTTAGTTGTCAAGGAGAGAAAAATAAAGACGGGTGGATTTCTGCGGCTCTCTCCTCCAGCTGTTCAATCTGGAAATATTGCTAACTTGTAGGAGACCAGAACATTGTAAAACCCTTGCAGAAGCAGAAGGGTATATACCGTATTTCCTCTATTCTAAGACGCACCATTGATTGTAAGACGCACCATTGAATTAATAACAACTTTTAGGAAAAAAAAGAAACAGTACATTAAATGTACAGAAAAAATGTTTTTACTTTCAATGCTGCATCATAGTGAAGTATTTTTGATGACATTTAGGGATCCCTTCTAGCACATGCGCAGGCGATGGCAACTTAAATGAAGCGCCTTCAGCCTGTCATAGGGCAACATAGCAGCCTCCTGCTCAGTACTACGGGCGCTGCGTTAGGTTTGGCAGCATCGCGTTCTAGGAACATCATTCCACAGCGTAGGAGATCACCTGATCCTCATTTGACTCGCATTAGTCGCAATATTGGTACAGGAACCATACCCGTCTTTCAATGACACTGATTGTAAGGCCGTGCCTATAGTGCCGGCGATAGCGACGGCGACTCGACGGGTGACGTCACCCAACGCCATCCGCGAAAGTTGTTTCGCCGGGCGGCAGCGGTGAGGGATTCCGGCAATTTGATTTGTTCACGGGCCGTCACGTGACGCGACAGCCCTTGAAAAATCAAAATTTTGCCGGCTTCCAGTTTTCGCGACAGCGACGTCGCTTTGCCGCCGTCGCGCGAACTATAAGCGCACAAATGTATTTGTTTTCGGCACTATAAGCGCGGCCTTAGGCGCATCCCGATTTCAGAAATGGTAAAATGTGGAAAAAAGTGCATCTCAGAATTGAGGAAATACGGTGTATGTGTATAATATATATATGTCTAATACAGAAAAAATCCGGAACTCACAGGCCTTGAAACAAAATATATTTAATGATTGTATTTAACACATCAGCGTTCCGGCTCACGTCTTGAGAAATGTTCTTGTTTGAGCCGAAACGTTGATGTGTTAAATAAAAACAAACATTGACAATTAAGTAATCAGCCCAAAAAAAGGCCCTTTGGCAGTGAACAGTTTAATTTTTGGTTATCTAGCCTAGTTTTGATATATTTATTTTTCTTTACGAGAAACAAATATGAAAGTTTTAATATGACTAGTTACTTTTGCAGAAGGAGAACTTTTCATAAAGGCCACAGTGAACAAATGCAATAATACTTTGGGTCGTAGCAGTGGTTCCACTCATTCAGATGTTGGTGTTTAATTTAAATGAGGTTAGAAAACTTGAAATAAATGTTATTTGATGCCAAGTTAAAGGTGTCCAACATCAATATGAACACAAGTATGCGAGTTATTGTGTGTATTATTCCACTAAAGTTAAATTCAAATACTCTGAAAATATATATAAATACTGTATCATGAATTTACAATATATTGCTATGGGAAATATGACATAATATATATAAACCGAGACTGCAGCTTCATGAGCCACTACACAAGAGAACTCTCTTCCCACGAGTGCTAAGGCCCATGTCCATGAATACAACACTGTATGAATGCACACATACCTGCCTCTTACACATACAAATGTACAATGTCATTCTATCCCTATATTGGTCCCAATAGGGACCACATAGTATCTACACACACTTATAGTAATGCAACACCCTCTTACATTTCAACACCTACCCACACCATTGTTATACACTCCCCCTCTTCATACTCCTTTTGTAAAGCGCTGTATACACTGTGGGCGCTTTATAAATTAAGATTTGCACACATATACACACACACATACATATATACTCTAACATCACAAACATTCAGGGACCATTTAACACCGTAAGTCATAAATCGCATACTGCACAGAGGGAGGGTTAGGCTTCACCCACAGAGATAACATTCCTAGCTGTCCTATTTGAAAGTAAATTTCTTGGCTTAATCCAGGGGTGCGCAAACTATTTGTGCTGCGCCCACCCTGCCTGATCCCCTGGTGCTCGCGCCCCCCCTACCATGCTTCCCAGCATGCGGAGGTCATGTGATGTCATGCCATGACTCCGCGGCGGCATTTGATGCCGCGTTACCATGGCAACGCGTCACACAGCCGGCTGAATCAAGGTAAGTGGAGTGTTGCAGAGGCCTCACGCAATCCCTGGCATTAAATGCCTTGGGAAAGAGTGCGGGGCCTCTACAACCGCCCCCCCCCCCACCCCTCGACAAATCTCCCGCCCCCAGTTTGCACACAGCTGGCTTAATCCATTGTAACATCGCCCGAAGAAATCACTATCTCGAAAGCTCACTCCGGTTCAAAGCAATACAAAAATAGAAAATATCCACGATACTCCAAGGTTAGAAAAATATAAATTTATTACATCATAAGATACAAACAATAAAAAAATAGAGTGACGTTTGAAGCCAAGCTTGAGTAGGGCTGTTTGGCTTGAAATGTCGCTCTATTTTGTTGTTTGTAACTTATGATGTCATTTTTTCACGATCCAGGTGGAGCATGTGGGATATAAACACACAAAAACAACAATCTTAAGTGTAGATGTAACCAATACAATGGTCCCTAGTGAATCTTGGCCCCTATGTGCAGCCTACTCACAAGAAGGTAGTGGTTTTCAAGCAGAGGTTGCTAAGGGCAGGCTGTGGACTTCAGGAATTGCAGAGTTGCTCCTTCACTGGGGAATTACGACCTCAGCAAGAGAGAAATGAACGCACATAGCACAGATCATATAATTCAAACACTTTATAAAACTCTAAAAAGTGCACACTGACAGTGTTGCAAATTTAAAACAGCATGTAAGCTATAATCAGCTTTAAAGTGACCACTGGGAGATAAGTGCCGCCCGCACCGAACCGGAGGGGAACTCCGGCTAGACCCCTCGTTGGTATACTGGAGACGCTGCTCCGTCGCCGGTTCCCGGATGTTGACGTCACTTCCGGTTTCGCTGCTGCGGTGTAGACTGGGATTCCTCTCTCCACAGTCGTGTCACAAATGGGCGGTACCACTCTACGCGTTTCGCCAACCAATCATTGGGCTTCCTCAGGAAAATTATCTACATTTCTGGGGAAGAGTGAAGACAACCCCACCGGAGGGTAGGAGCAGGGGGGTGACACCTTTATATTATTGTTATTTCACTTGATTTTGCACTTGTTATTATTTATTTATATCACAGTTATATTGTATTAGTAAGCACTGAAGGGTGTTAGCGCCTCCTTATTCACTATTATTGCACATTGTAACTTATGATGTAACACATTTATATTTTTCTAACCTTTTTTTTTCTCTAACCTTGGAGAGTGTGTGTGTGTTTGTGTATATATATATATATATGTATATGTATTACTTCGAATAATAACACACACATAAAGTACAGGCAGATATTTTTGTCTCACAACATGTCTGCCATGCTCATAATAAGTAAGTATAAAAACATTGCACCCCCAGCAAGAATAAGACCGGAAGCAGGGATGAGTGCCAAGCCTCGATTTCAGCGCTCGGCCACACCCTCTTCAGCGCGGCTACACAAACAACCATCTCAGTTACGTCACTGACCAGCGGGCAGCAATTCTCCAACGCACTTGCGCACCGTTGCCACGGAGACCGTCCTGATAAAGGACGGGTCTTACGTTGCGTCAGCAGCGTAGAGGTTCCATTTCACGCGGCGGCTGAGGGCAGGAGAGGGAGGCGGCCATTTTGTGTCGGAGTTGTCCAGGAGTGAGGCTGCCGCGCGGTGTCTGTCACTCTGTGTACGGCGAATCGAAATTAAAGCATCGGCGCGGAACCGGAGAGGCAGCAGCAGTTCCCCGCGAGAGACACGAGCTATCTGCGGCAGCAGTTCCCCGCGAGAGACACGAGCTATCTGCGGCAGCAGTTCCCCGCGAGAGACACGAGCTATCTGCGGCAGCAGTTCCCCGCGAGAGACACGAGCTATCTGCGGCAGCAGTTCCCTGCGAGAGACACGAGCTATCTGCGGCAGTCCGGCGCCAAGCGGGGGAGGGGATATCCCAACCAGCGCAAAGCAGCTCTCCGCTCAGAGGCTCGTCTATAACGCGGGGATGAGAGGAGGCTTCATGGACCGTGGCGGGTGAGGCCCTCCCCTCCCAATATATGCGTATTCCCCTCCCAATATATGCGTATTCGCCTCCCAATATATGCGTATTCCCCTCCCAATATATGCGTATTCCCCTCCCAATATATGCGTATTCCCCTCCCAATATATGCGTATTCCCCTCCCAATATATGTGATATTTACAGTGTGATACTACCTACAGACATATTTTACTACCTGCAGATATAATATTATATCTGCAGGTAGTATACTATTATATCTGCAGGTAGTATACTATTATATCTGCAGGTAGTATACTATTATATCTGCAGGTAGCGCACTTTCCCCCACCCCCTGGGAAATAAGGCGTCTATGGTGTGTGTGGTGCTTTACTTGTGGCTCACAGGAGGCCTGAACCTTCGCCGCTGGGAGCCTGGGGTGTACCTGAGTCGATAGGTGACAGCGCCATCACCTGAGTGGGATCCTAACTATTGGGAAAATCCTGTGCAGGAACATATAAGAATAATACACAACAGTGTATTAAAACAATAATACTTTACTATCAGCATATAACCCGGCATAACCATGAACACCACATCATGAACAGTACTAATGAGGTACAACTACCCGCCAAGTCACGCATGGCCGTAACCCCACCCCCAAAGTACCTAGGGGCACGTGGGCACCCACCCAACCCGGTGTCCACAAGGTCAATCCCCCTCCCAACCCAATGTATGGTACAGCGCTGCCCAATTAGGTGCAAGAGTGAGTTGGTGCACTTTTTGGGGTACCTGCCGGGTGTGTCCACACCCGGGCGCGCTGAGGCTGTCTTGCGGATGATGGGATCCGGTGCCATAACCCGCGAAGCCTTCGCTTCTACGTTGGGTGGGTCTTGTGTGGATGGTAACACCTTTTAGGAGTGTCTGTGTAGTAGGTGTCTGGTCCCAGGCCACCTGTGAACAGGAGACCACTGTGTCCTGCCTGTGTCCCTCACACTAGTACTACAGGGGCAGTGTCCCTATCTATGGGCCTGTCCCTGCAGCAACCACAAGCTGAGGGGAGTCGGGGCCTAATAGGGGTATCTGGCCTAGTGCAGGAGTCACAGACCCCTGCACACACACATCCTACCCATTTCTTGTCCCAGCACCGACTGACCTGTGGTTCCAGCGCGCAAAATGTATGTGTGAGCAGGAGAATAAAAGAACCTGATTGGCTGTGATAGGTAATGTGACTCCTAGCCCCTGAGCATGATGGGACTTGTACTCCCCACGGAGCCTTCCCTGCATTAGCCACCGCTTGTGCTACCTTGTGTGTGTGCGTGCACGCCCTTCTAATGGCTGCCGTTACTTGGGCCAAACGGCGCATGCGCAAGTATACCGCGCCTGTGTGCGCATCCTAAAGATGGTGGCGCCCTTTACCGGAGACGGTTGGGAGCTTTGGGCGATGCGCTCGCCCCTACTACAAACCCCCCACTCCCGGCACCCACCGGACACCGCAGTACACCTCCGGCAGCATCCGCCGCGGAGGTAAGGGGTCCAATAGGAGCCCATGAGGGACTTGGGCCACACACTCCCCCTGGTGAAATCCCAACGACTTCACTTGGGACATTGTAACATACATGCATACCACTATACCACACAAAGTTATATAATAAAAATGCAGTAACTTATGTACAACTTATCACGTCATAACTACATGAGATGATACATCTGGGTAAACGTGACAATTACCGCGTGTATTTTACTCCGAGACCACTGCTGAGCCTCATAGTGGGGTGCTCCAATATGATCATGGGTTTCCCGATTGGGAGGGTACCTAACTCTTTGGCTCCGCCGGAGTTGTTCTTCAGCTACTCCCTCTGGGGAGTAAAAGGCATAGTCCTGAAGCTCAGCCTCTCCCATTGGGGGTAATAATGTCTCTGAATAGTCTGTTTGGGGTGAAGCATGGGGTCCAGGGGTTGGCTCATTGGGGCCACCCTAGAAGGCGTAGTTTGTCGGGGCCCCTTACCCGTGGCTCCTCCGGGAGGTGCTCTGGGACTTTAGGGTTCCCTTTGAGAGCGTCCCTCCATTGGATCCTCTACAGTTTCATTAAGTCTCTTCACCCTCTGGGTGATCATTAATGGTCTCTTTGCTGTCGTTTACGTGCTCTGGCTCACCGCCCAGGGGTGTACAGGCAGTCCTCGTTTTACAACGAATGGCTTATCCAACGCTATGCAATGTATACCTATGTTCATTTTTACAACGCCAAAACAGCTTATCCAATGCTCTTACGAAGCTTTGCAAAGTTGTTTGTGTATATAATATTATATATATTATTATATCATAATATATATATAATACACTATATATAATTTGTGTGTGCTGCATATCTTATTGCCTGCGTAAAATATTTAGTGTATTTTAGTGTTAAAAATGCCTTCAGGAACGGAACCTTTCATTTAAACACTGTTCCTATGGGAAAACGTGTTTCGCTTTAAGACGTTTTGCTATCCAACGCCATTTTGAGTAACGCATTGTGTCGGATAATCAAGGACTGCCTGTAGTCTGTATTTCTGGGTCATAGTCTCCTACTTGTGGAATGGGAACAAGATGGTTACGGTGCCAGACCTTTACCCGGCCATCCGTATCTTTTATCCGGTAGACCGGGAGGCCCGGCATCTGTGATTCGACCTCATAGACACGGTCACGTCAACGGTCAGCGAGTTTGTGCTTCCCGGAAGTCCCTAAGTTGTGGAGAAGCACGACATCTCCAGGACAGATTTCCCGGTGTCTGACCTTGTGGTCATAACGCCTCATGTTATTGGCGTTGAATTAAGCCGCAGACTTCTCGGCTTGCTGGTAGGCCTGTTGCAGGTTTTCCTGAAGCCTTTGCACGTATTTGACGTGCGTTGCTTTGTGTATCCCATCAGTCGATACTCGTAGACGTACATCTACTGGCAGCCTGGTTTCTCGCCCAAACATAAGGAAGTATGGAGAGAATCCCGTGGACTCCTGTCGGGTACAATTATACGCATGTACCAGGGGCTCCACTCTGTGTTCTGAGCGCCTTTCAACGTGCCGAGCATGTCCAGCAACGTCCTGTTGAATCGCTCCAGCAGAGCGTCGCCCTCCGGATGGTACGGAGTTGTCAGAGACTTGGTGATGTCCAGGATTTTGAGTAGCTCCCGGATTAGTTTGCTTGCAAAGTCCCGGCCTTGATCAGCATGGAGGCGGTTGGGTAGGCCATAAGGCACAAAGTACCTTTCCAATAGAATCTTCGCCACCGTTATGGCCTTCTGGTCTTTGATCGGGAAGGCTTGTGCGTATCGCGTGTAATGGTCCGTGATGACCAGCACGTTACAGATACCTCGGGCATCGGGCTCGATGCACAGGAAATCCATGCCCCTCAAGTCCATGGGACCCAAGCTCTTCAGGTGAGCCATTGGGACAGCCTGGGTAGGCAGCGTCTTGTGTTGAATACACCTGGAACATCGCAGACAGTGTCGTTCTACCGCCTCACGCTTTTTTGGCCAGAAGAAACGGTCTCTGACGAGTCCGAAAGTCTTTTCCACTCCGAGGTGTCCATGCTCATCGTGCAAGGCTTTCAGGATCATATGTTGTAGGTTTGATTTGTGGTATTGCACCACCCAGTAGAGTAGCTCATTGTCGATCTCGACCATGTCGCTAGGAGCACGTTTCAGAATTGCAGGCTTGTTTCTCTGGACAGCTTGACGGGATGATACCAGCTATTGGGTCCGGATCTGATATTGGACCATATCCTTCCACGCTATGAGTTTATCGTGAGTGATATTCATCCCTTCTGGGTCACAGTAAGCTCCAGGGATGGCTTTAGATTGACATCCTAAGGAGTCTGCGACCCTCAGCTCTGAGAATGCCACCCTATCTTCTATGACGGCATCTGTGCTGCACATGGCTCTCAGTCCTGGTCCCGGAATCTCTTCCCAGCTGTCATCGTCTGAAGTGGGGCTCAGCCCTGGTATTCGGGATAGGGCATCTGCTCCGATATTCAGAGGCCCTGGTTTATATTTCAGCGTGAACTGGTAATTTGATAACGCTGCCAGCCATCGGTGGCCGGTAGCATCTAATCTGGCAGATGTTGTATGTAGGTGAGGGGATTGTTATCCGTCCTCACTTCAAAAGATAAGCCGTACAAATAATCACGATGGCCCACTTGAGGGCGAGGAACTCCAACTTGTGTACCGGATAATTTTGCTCACTAGGAGCCAAACTCCGGCTGATGTAGGCTACTGGTCGGAGCCCCTCCGGGTGCTTCTGGTGCAGGACTGCACCTAAACCGTTAAGACTCGCGTCTACATGGAGGACATAAGGCTGTTCCGGATTGGCGTAAGCAAGAACCGGTGCCTTGGTTAAACTCCTTCAGGCCCTAGAAGGCTCGTTCGCATTCAGTCGTCCATTTGTCACCAAACGGCTGTCTAGCAGAGGTGGCCTTCCGCCCGGTATCTTCGGGGTATATCTTGCGGAGATTTATTTAGAGGCTTGGCGTTACTGGAATACTCTTCCACAAAGCGACGATAGTAGCCACAGAAACCGAGGAAAGAGCGTAATTTCATGACATTCTCAGGTCGCGGCCAATTCACCACAGCCTCGACTTTGGCCAGATCGGTGGCGATCCCATCGGCAGACACAATGTGTCCCACGTAGGTCACAGAGGTGCGACAGAACCGGCATTTGTCGAGTGACCGTTTCAGGCTCTCTCGCCCCAGCCGGTCCAGCACTTTAAGCAGCCGTTCTTCATGTTCTTCCAGGGTCTTACCGAAGACAATAATATCGTCCAGGTAAACCAAACATTCCCAAGGATTCATATCTCCAATGGTTTTCTCCATTAGGCGTTGGAATGTTGCTGGAGCCCCGCAGATGCCTTGGAGCATGCGCGTAAACTGATAAAAGCCCAGGGGGCAGACGAAGGCAGTCTTCTCCTGGTCGTCTTTACTCATCGGCACCTGGTAGTACCCAGATCGCAAATCCAGAACACTGAACCACTGGCTCCAAGTTAGTGCGTTGAGAATCTCTTCTATGCGGGGAAGAGTGTATTGTATGGTACGGTTGTTCAGTGTCCGGTAGTAGACACACAATCTTACCAATCCATTCTTCCTCACCACCACAATGAGCGATGCGTAGGGGCTCTGAGATTCGGTCACAATCCCTGCCGTCTCCATCTCATGTAAGATGTCCCTCACAGCGTACACATCCCGTGGGGCGATGCGACGAGAACGCTTTCGGGAGGGTGTAGCGTCACTCAGCCTGATGGTGTGTTGGGTGCTGCGGCTGCAACCCACATCCATCTCGCTCGTGGAGAACACAGCTCGTCATTCTTCCAATTTGGCCGTTTACCGGCCGAATGGAAAGACCGGTTATGTAGAGTCTTCGAAGTTGAAGCCCGGCTAGCTGTTCGGACACTGCAGCAGCATGCACCTGGGGCATTGTCTCCACTGGAGTGACGGGATATATTCTCCCCTATCGTTGCCCATGATCCAAGGGCATGGGGAAAGGGGATATGTTCTGGACGAACACCTTGACTCTCCTTGGCACCTCGGAGGTCCATTCTTGCACCTCTGCCACGAACCGGTAGCCTCTGCGGGCGTCGTCCTCAGGTGTGCTCTCCAGAGAAGAGATGATCATCCTCGTCTCGGTCCGGATAACTGCACACTGCGGCCATGCGCCTCACTCCCCCTGGTGGAATTTCAGTTAACCCCTTTCGATGTTGTAGAGGAACCCGTGCCTCTCCTGAGCCGATATCATTCTTGTTGCAACACAGGGTGGATTCCTAACGCAGACAGGGTTAGTTCGCCAGCTTCTTGTAAGTACATGCGAATGATGGCCCTCACTATCTCAGTATTGGTCCCCAATATGATAAGGGAGTTGGTGTTCTTGAGGCTCCGGACATATTAGGGCCTCAACCTCCATAGGATGATGCTTGCCCGTATTCAGCTGGGGTATGTCCAGCCAGACCTTCACCACACCTTCAATGGGATAATACTCATGACTTAGTCCCCACAGCTTCATCTCATTTGCGGACTGCAGCGGCAGATGTTTGAGATGTTGGTCATAAAATTGCCTATACACAATGGTCACCTGAGATCCCATGTCCTGCAAAGCCGATGCATATATACCTTCCACCACGACTCGTATGATAGCGGCGGGCCCTACTCGATAATAAGTGTACAATGCCTCACAGAGGCAGCCTGTGCCTGGCTGTGAGGAGGCTTAGTGTCGGCTCGCGCTGGTTGCTGTTTACTGCGTTGCCTGGGTGTGCGGCGGGTGGCTGGTGACGGTGGTTGCTCAGTGACGTCACCCCACCTGCCAACCAATCAAAAAAAACAGCACAACGCCACAGACAAACATTTCACTTTTATAGATATAGAAGACATACATACTGTACATGCAGTGTCTGTACAGACGCCATGACATTGAGATTTGACATGTGGTGTGTGTCTCTGTCTGCGTCTCTTTCGCTCTGTGTGTCTGTATATATCTACATCTACATCTCATGTAGCAAAATGTTTATTTTGTGTATATTGATGTTTTACAAACACAAAATTATTATAGAGAAGTGCATCAAACCATGAATGTGGGGGGGGGGGGGTAAATAATCCCTGTCCCTAAGAGCTTACTATCTAAATGGCATGTGGTGAGACGGAAGTAAATCTTTGTATAAGAACATACTGTAGTTTGGGGAGTAGCGCTTTAACTGTGTGTATAGCTAGTGTTATGTAGACCGCGAGTATCGGCGTGTTTACATAGCTTGTATTAACCCCTTCATTGCTGAGAGGACGTCCCGTCCCCTCTGCCACTTCCTGATCACGGGATCTCCATGTAATTCCGTGGACATGTCGGGTCCTCCCCTTTTTGTGCAGCCGATCGAGCGTGGTGCCACTAGGGGTAGCTGGCGTGTCCTGCCGCTGTACATATAAAAGCGTTTAACCCAGGGGTGGCCAACTCCAGATATCAAGGGCTACCAACAGGTTTCAGGATATCCCTGCTTCAGCACAGGTGACTCACTATTTGATGCACCAACTGTGCTGAAGCGGGGATATGCTAAAAACCCGACCTGTTGATGGCCCTAGAGGACTGGATTGGGCCACCCCTGGGTTAACCCCTTCAGTGCCAGAGAGACATTCCACCTCCGTGTCCCTGGCCACTCAGCACTTTCACATTACGTCTTTTATTTTTTTATTTTTTGGAGCGATCGCGTGATGCTGTTGAAGTTTGAGGGGGCAGGACGCCCCTTCAATGTACGGGCCCTTAAATACGTACAATAGGGGGGGGGGGCACGGAAAGGGTTAATGCTGTTTTACAGCACAGGCCCTTCAATACGGAATACAAGGGTTAATGCAGCGACGCCGCACTAACAGATTAACCCGTTCACCTCCGCACACGGCCGGAAACAAAACTCCTGTTGCTGGGATTGCTTCAGTGCAGCCGCATCTGTATTGGGAGAGTTACATTCCTTGTTTCTTTTCTCTTACACTTTGAGGCGGATTTACATAAATGTTTATCCAGTAATTCTTGTTTCCTCCTCCCCCCCCCCCTCTGCTAAGCAGGAGGGGAGCGTGCAAAAAGGGACACCACCCCTTCTCTTAAAGGAGCTGTTCCCCCTCCCTTTATTTATTTATTAAATTGCATTTATTATTTAACGTGCTAACATACTCCGTAGCGCAGTACAATAGGGTTGGAGGGTGAAAAACCATAACATTATAACCGTCTGTAAGTAGGGTCCTGCCAAAGGAGCTTACAATCTATACGGAAGGGTCAGTGAAAACACTGGGTACAGGGGGCTGAGCAGGTTGAAGTGTTTGGGATTGTACAGAGCATCTGGGCAGCAAACAGATGACACCACTGTGGGGGGGGGGAGGTATTGGCTAACTCCAGGTCTTTTGAAGTTGTCTGTCGTTTCATGATGATGATGATGATGGCCCTGTATAGGAAGCCTGGGGCTCTGGAACTGAACCGCGCCTCTAATGTATATCATTTCCCGAAGTATTTAATAGTTTGGCAGCCTAACAGGGCAAGCGAATACATTTCTTGGAATAACATTAACCCTTGGGCTGACCTTGTCGTCCCCTGCTTGTCATAAAGGCCTGACGTGCCAGCGATCCTGATGCTGTATAGGGCACGTCATGCTATTTTATGCAGCAATAACACCCGATCAGGACATGTCCTGTCCCGTTCACATCACGGAGCCTGATCATTACCCCATAATCGCTACCCCATGTGCCGGAAGACCTATGGCACTCTGGGGGTTCGCTGGTCTTCCAGTAGTGAAAGGGTTAATCTGGTCGATTGTGTATTGAGCAGCAGTCTCGGTGAGCAGATGTGTTTTTATAATGCAGTGTTTCAAGTAAAAAAAAGCCCTCGTATCTTTATATAAAAGGCCCTTGTTTTCGGCTCGAAATGGAATCATCGTACCGTTTGTAACTCTTTCTGACATTGCATTTTTGGCGAGACGTGACGCTTTACATGTTCTCATAGTGGTGGTGGAGGCGGCCGTTTCACGAAGTTCGGAAACCCGGGGGAGCGTCTCCGCAAGAAGAGATGGGATATGAGCGAGCTGCCGAAGTTCGAGAAGAACTTCTACGCGGAGCACCCTGAAGTAGCACGCCTGACCGCGGTAAGTGGGGACGGGGCCATCCAGTGCGTTGGGGTCCATTTGTTGACCAATGGGTTAATATGTAACAGCTCCATACATAATCTGATCCCTGCACTGTTTTTTTTATTTTATTATTATATGTATATGTATGTATATGTATATGTTTTACCAGGATGTAATACATTGAGAGAGACCTCTTGTTTTCAAGTATGTCCTGGGCACAGAGTTATAAAAAATACATGGTTACATTAAAAGAACAGAGGTTATACAGTGATTTCAGACATTTCATAGGACAGATAGAGTTGGAAAATTGGGTACAGGGGATAAAGGGCATGAGAGTTTCAGATAGAAATAGAGCAGCTTTAACATCAGCAAACGGTTCACACCCTTTGGCTGCGCCAAAGCCTGTGCGCCTTTGTGGCAAAGCAGATGCACAGTGGGGTGGGTGGCTGAGATGCAATGCAGCTGTGAATAAAAGCTCTTTGTGTCCTCATGGCTCATTAACATTCCAGTGGGTGGGGTTGGCGTTCCACAGAGAACAAGCACATGTTAACCCTTAGCACGGCTTCCCCCCTGACCGCAGCGGAGGTGAAGGTTAAATCTTGGGTAGCTGGGGACAAAAACACACCTTTTTACATTTTATCATTTTTATTGGCTTCCTTAAACAAACCCAACGGTGCTAAATGCAAATATTTGCCTTTTTTCCCTCTGGAAGTTATTTACAAATTGACACTTCCTTGTTCAGAGGCAGATAGGGGGGGGGGGTATATACCTCACCCTGTCCTTTCCAGCGCCCCATTGAAGTTAAGTGAGGGGGAGGGGGGGGGAGCGCCTGCCTGTGCAAACTCTTGTAGAACGCACAGTGACGTCAGACAGAAGGGAGCAGCCGGAGGAGATCTAACCCCCTCCCAAGTCTCCGCTCCCTGTGTCTACATAATAACGTTACAAATGATTTAAAAATACTTATGTGATGGATTTTAGTTTAGGAATAAACCACAACCCCCAGATGTGATCCCTTAAGCATGTCGCCACCATTACACGAAGGCAGGGTGCGCAATCCCTCCCCGCTGCGCCCCCTGTCTGCTTCCCTCCCTACTCGCACCCCCCTCCCTTACCTTGTTTCCAGCTCTCTGGCGTCAAATGATGCCACGGGTCACGTGACTGCGTTGCCAGGGGCGACACGCCAAGCCAAAGTAAGGATAGTTGCAGAGGCCTCACGTGATCCCCCGGCATTTCATTTAAATGACGTGGGGAATAGCGCGGAGCCTCCAACTGCCGCGCCCCTCCTTCCCCGCACTAAGGTACTTGGAAAGTCAGCCTTGGTGCTGGGGCTGCCCAAGCCTCTTAGTATTGTTCTTGCTGGCCACTGCTCTGTGACAGCCATGTTTGTAATATCTGCCACACACAGCCATATTTTATTTATTTTTGTCTCTTGCCTGTATGTTCACGATTTTTTGTTTCTGTAGCATGAGCTGGAGGAGCTGCACAGGAAGAAAGAAATTACCATACGGGGAACAAATTGTCCTAAACCTGTGTTTGCGTTCCATCATTCTCATTTCCCACGTGAGTTCCCCTGTCTGAACTCAGTATCTATAAATAACCTTTTGCGTTCTATAAAAAATCTTTAGCACTTTTGTTTTGTTCTAAAAAACAAACAAACAATATTTGCGATGTTTTAATTGCTCAATTTCTTTACAGTTTGTGTATAAAGCAAAGTTGTTTATTTTTTTTAATTCTTTGCGTTTTAGAATATGTGATGGATGTGATCATGGAACAACGCTTTAAGGAGCCCACGCCCATCCAGTGCCAAGGTTTCCCCCTGGCACTGAGCGGCCGGGACATGGTGGGCATCGCCCAGACCGGATCTGGCAAGACCCTGGCGGTAACTAGACTTTTTTCCTTGCGGGTTTAGAGAGCAGCTGTAATAATTCCCGTGCGAATCCTGATAAGCGGAGGACATTTTCCACCTGGGTTTAGTTCAAAGTTCTAGCTGTCTTTTTGGTTCTGGAGAAATGTGGATTGGTTGTAGGTTGTGATGCCCGTTAGGGAGCCAGCGTTGCTCCTGCAGCCCTGCTGTACACTATATTTATCTGCAGAGCCCATCTGGATTTTTAACATGGTTTTTCTTTGTACCTCTGACATTAACATGGACTATATGTCCTGAGGGGCCTTTGCCGTGCAGTGATCATTTGCTGCAGAAACGTTGTGCTTAAGTAGTTAATGACATATATATATTTTTTAAGACGCTGGATATTTCTTTACTGTTTTATTTCTTCTCTTTTCAAGTACCTGCTGCCTGCCATGGTTCACATCAACCACCAGCCTTACCTGGAGCGTGGAGATGGGCCAATTGTAAGGGCAACTCATGAGTGTGTGATTGATGTATTGCTGCTATTGGTCAGAAATACAAAGGGGAAGGAATTGTCTCTGACGCTAATTACGTTTTCTCCAATGTACAGTGTCTAGTCCTGGCCCCGACAAGAGAACTGGCGCAGCAAGTGCAGCAAGTGGCAGACGATTACGGAAAGTCTTCCAGGCTGAAGAGTACCTGCATCTACGGTGGGGCACCCAAGGGACCCCAGATAAGAGACCTGGAGAGAGGTAAAGACAGCCGTTGTGTTTGAGGTGGGACTAGTTTTCTCTGCACATGAATAGACCTTTCTATGTATTGTCAGATATGGACATGGAAAAAAAATATATGTTGAATGACCCCTTCCATTTGTAACTAGAACAAACGATGTACAGTGGTGGATTTACAGGCATGGTTAAACACTGCCCAGAGAGGTTCTCATCTTTGGTGATTTGGGGTCTTTAAACAGGGGTTCCTAGGAGCCCGTGGGTTCCCTGCAATTTTCAGGTCACTTAAAAATTGTACCAAATACAGAAGAATTTACAATGCATCTGATCTCCGACGCGCTATTAGAGAGGCTTGGGGTTCCTGAGAATTTCACAATATAATTATAGGGTTCCGTAACCCAAAAAGTTGGAAACCTCTGGATTAAGGTCTCTAGGAACTGTCTTGAATCAGGTTTCCACACGTCAGAGGCTAGCATCATTACCACTTACTGCTGATGATATATTATGTGTTGCTGTTGAGGATTATTTTGAGACTCCCTGAAGCCCACCCTGAGTAAGTGCTGTGACTCCCGTCCTGCGACACACTTTTTCTTTCCTTATTGCTTTTTGTTGCCTCCTCCCAGGTGTGGAAATCTGCATCGCTACCCCGGGCCGACTGATCGACTTCCTGGAAAACGGGAAAACCAACCTGCGGCGCTGCACCTACCTGGTGCTGGACGAGGCTGACCGAATGCTGGACATGGGCTTCGAACCACAAATCCGCAAGATTGTGGACCAAATCCGGGTATGTGGAGCACTATTCAGTGACGTCTCGGCGGGCCAACATAGGACGGCTCCATAATACAGAGGCATGTGTGCAGAACTTGCTAGAACCTCTTGTGTTCTAGAAGGGGGACAGATGACTCCAGTCCTCAAGGCCCTCTCCTCCCCCTGCAGGTCGGGACATCCTGAGAACCTGGCCTGTTGGGAGGTGGTTAGAGTACTGGCGTTGAGCCCCCCTGTTATAGTCTCTGTTGCAGTGGTATAGTCATTTAATGTGGTGGTCTTGGAATGCCTCCAGCTGTACAATGCTTGTGATTTAGCATGTAAAGGCTCTGTGTTAATGTGGTGTTGCGGGGAGTGAAATATTTGTGGGCCGTGCACGTGTCTTGTCGTTTCCAAGCGGTAGAATGGCGTTTTAATGTGTGATGCTTCCCCAGCCGGACCGACAAACCCTCATGTGGAGCGCAACATGGCCAAAGGAGGTGCGTCAGCTGGCAGAGGACTTCCTGCGGGACTACGTCCAGATCAATGTAGGAAATCTGGAGCTCTCTGCGAATCATAACATCCTGCAGATTGTCGACGTGTGCCAGGACAGCGAGAAAGATCACAAGTGCGTATCTTCAGGTGGCGTGTGTCTGTGTATCTCCTACATGTTGTGCTTTTCAACTTCTCCCAACATTGGCCTCCCCAGTCAGAGCTGACACTAAGTGACCATTCCAATGATAACAATCCCTAGCACGGTTAGGGGTCGGGCAGAGATCAGTTGGCTTTGTAAGGCGCGTACCAGAATTGATTAGGAATGGTCAGTCCTTATACAATGTATACATTTGTGTCAGTCACATCGAGGAGTAAGTGCTGCTATCCTGCTTGGATCTTTGTACTTTTAGTACAAAAATAAAGTTCTACAATGTTGCAAATCCTACTTTGGTCTTTTGTTGCCGAGCCTTTACTTATACTGCAATGGGCAATTTCTGTTAACCCCTAGTGAATTTGGATTTGAATGTGTCTGCATCCATGGAAGAAAGTTATTTATGATTATTAATAAGCAACAATGCATCTCCGACCGGTTACCGCTCAGAAGTGGTTTTGGTGAATGGCCTCGGTAATGGCTTTCTGTGGATCATGAGTTTTTTATTTCTGTGTGGGGCTATTGTACCTGTAACTGAAATGGTATGTAATCATGAAGCTGTGCAGTGCAATGAAAGGTGTAAAAGCTTGTCCGTTTTTGTAAACCAGTGTAGATTTTCATAGGGCTGTTTAACATGGATCCAATGCCGGGCGTGCATTGTAATCTGGTTTCCTATCCCCTCCTTTCTCTCAGGCTTATCCAGCTGATGGAGGAGATCATGGCTGAGAAGGAGAACAAAACCATCATCTTCGTGGAAACCAAGCGTCGCTGTGATGAACTGACCCGCAGAATGAGACGTGATGGGTAAGCAGAGAGGTTTACTTCTGACTGTCCTTCCTTTATCTGCCTGACCAAATCTTACTGTCCTGTGTCCTTCCCCAAGGTGGCCTGCTATGTGCATCCATGGGGACAAGACCCAGCAGGAGCGGGACTGGGTGCTGAATGGTGAGTCATTGGGGTACTCCGTGTGTGTGTGACCATACAGTACAGGGAATTATAATACAATAAGTGCAACAATCAGACAGTAGGAAAGGAAATCCCTGCCCCGGAGAGCTTACAATCTAAGTGCTATATTGGGAGAGACAGCTGGTGTGTGAATCGGTGCAGTAGATGGCAGTAATGGAGGTTTAGGAGTGGATGTGGGACAGTAACGGAGTCCAGGTTAGTGAAGTGCTTAATTTAAGAGTTGGTTTTCAGGTTTGTCTTGAAGGTGGGAGAAAGAGAGTGCTTTGTGTATACGGCGTGTGAGGGGGGAAATGGATTAAGATGAGAGCGGTGGCGAGGAGACCGTTCTGGGTAGAGGGCAGGAGGCGTGTATGGGAATAACGAGATCAGCGCGGATATGTAAGGAGGCGCAGATACAGTAGAGAGCCTCAAAGGCCTACATGAGCAATTTGCTTCTTGCCGTTCCGAGGAAAGCAAACATCTGGTGTAAAGATTTCCAGGTCATCTAAGGCTGGGGCCATGGTACTGCAGACCGTGTCCGCACGCAGAGCGAACAGACTGCATTAAGGCAGTGTTTGCGGGCGTGTCCGCGCAGAAGCAGGAGGGGGCGCGCGTTGCGTGAGAAATCGGTTAAACTGATTTCTCAGCGTCACGTGAGCGGTTCGTCCAATGAGGGCGAACCAGCTCGGTGACGTCACTGGCACGCCCACAGAGAGCACGCTTCAAGCGGGTCTTGGTCGCGCACGCCTCCGCGTGGGCGAAGGCACCATGGCCCCAGCCTTATGGTTTCAATGTTTATCCCTGTCCGCTTTTGACAAAAGACGGGTGCCCAATGCTACATCAAATTGACAAAATATATATGGTAATGAGTACAAAGTTCAAATACTTCAATAATAATAATTACTTGGTTATTTAGTTAAACCCTTTGGCCAAAGCGTTATAAGCCTGCATACCAAATGTCAAGGTATAACCAATAATGCAGGGCCTACACTACACTGCCCTTCCTTACACCTCTGTATGAGGGGAAAGAACCATTGTAGATCCTGTTCTTGCAGCAAAGTGAAAAGACCTCCCAAGTTAAAAAGGTGAGGAGGGGCGAACTCTGGGGGGAGGAGCCACCTACCTCCACACAACTGTTACCAGTCAGAAATGGATTAACACACATTCCCAGCACGCTCAAACTCCCACACCCACCACATCATGAATATATATTTGTCAAAAAAGAGTGCTACTGGGTGTGGCAAATGTGCACAACAAAAGACAGGTGCCCAATGCTACATCAAATTGACAAAACATATGGTAATGAGTACAAATTGTCAATTGGATGTAGCATTGGGCACCCCTGTCTTTTGTTGTACACATTTGCCACGCCCAGTAGCACTCTTTTTTGACATAAATATATATTCATGATGTGGGGGGTGTAGGAGTTTGAGCGTGCTGGGAATGTGTGCCTATCCGCTTTTGTCCTGATCACTAAAGTGAATGACACGGGTCAATAAGTAGGGGTGAGACTCTGGGGTTTTATATTAATATCGGGTCGTCACGGTTCTGTCAGTAAAGTAAGGCGGGAGACTTAATGTTACTTTTCTAACTCGTGTGTCTTCGTTCTTATTTCAATTTGTTTCATTGTATGGCCACTCGTACCACATTCTGAATGACTGAATTGCTAAACCCATGATGCCATTTTGTGTTGCAGAGTTTCGCAGTGGGAAAGCCCCCATCCTCATCGCCACAGATGTCGCATCTCGGGGGCTAGGTTTGTAATTTACGATGTTGCGTTCACTCTTTGCAGTCTTAGACTTCCAAACCGAGTGGTCCCTGCACAAAACCCGTCTCTCCTTCGCTGTACACTGTCACTAGGAAGTCTGCAGCATGTAGTTGGTGCGAGAGAGCGGTTTCAATCGCCTGGAGCTGAAGGAACGTGTGTAAATATTTCCAGTTGATTCCTGTAGGCTTTTCTGTAATATAATAGAATATCTAGAGCTCTCAACAGTCTCTTCTCCTTGAGATACTGTTCCATGTAATGAGCAGAAAGCATAAGGCTTTTCTTCCCCACTCCCCTGTATTTCTTTATAGTTTTGTTTTTTTAACGTTGCCCTGTTTTACTTGCATTTTGCTTCTTTGTGAATCTTCCCTAAACCACTTCAAATGTTGTGTAATTAATTGGCAATCACACCTTCTTCCTGACATCCCCATCCCATGTCCCTCCTGTCCCCTGATGCATACGGTACCCCTGGCAGGGCAATAAGGTTACACCGTCTGTTTCTTGTTACTCGCAAATTCCTCCGTGTGTTTTTGTTTGGTGGGAAGATGTGGGGTTGCTTGGCTGTGAACAGATGTCCTAATATGCTCCTATCTCATGAGGTGTAGGGCTCACCCGTTGGTGCTAGTTCCTCATTGGCTCAGCAGCACATGGTTAACATGTTTAGAAGTTACCAAAATGATCTGGTCTCCTCCCCAATGGAAAGGTGGTTCACTAGAGGGAATCCTTATCCACTCTTAGTCAGTTTCCGAAGGTACAGTATCTGCTAGAGGTTTACTGCAAGAGCTGCCATAAAGCTGTGTTTAAGTGACCATCCTTAAATATTTGCATGGCTACTTGCGTGTGCATCAAATCTCCCTTATACTGTAGGTCTTGCGAGACGGCCAGGTAAGTTCAGTTTAATTATAACTCGGCTTTTTCAGCTCACTAGGGAATGACTTTTTATTTTTAATTTTTTTTTCTTGACACTACTTTGCAATATTAAATCTTTACTTTTTTTTTGTTTGTTTTTTTTTAACAGAAGCTGCAGATCTCTCTCAGTACAGGGCCAGGGGCCTGTCGAAAATAGAGGGGGATGAACGCTGGGAGCGGCCCCCGTAAAGGGAGCTGGCTTCTCACTCTTCCCTCACGCTGGTCTTTGTACTGAAGAGGCAGTTTTTGGGTCTGCAACTCCGTGCCCCTTAAGTTTCCCCTCTCTACATCGGGGTGCAAAATGTGGGCTTTCCACCCCGAGTGCTGAGATGGGGCTACACCCCCTCACCCCCTGTCTCCCTAAGGCTGCTGTCTTGGGTTTGATGTTCTCGGCAGGCCTTATTGAGTAGACGGACCACCTTTCTAGAAGGGAGATCACCCTGGTGCTTCCCACTGTACTATCTGCTGAGCAGCTGTGGGAAGGCATCCAGCCATGGAAGACTTTGGGGAGTCTCTTGGCTATTGAAGCAGAAGAATTTCCCCCCCCCCCTCCCCCCTTCTGCCTTTCTTCAGACTGTTTTATGGCTTCCTCCTACAAACTTTCCAAACGCTGAGTCCTTCCCATTCCTGCCATCAAATGCAGGGTACTATAAGGCAACGGGTGCTTGTCATGGCCCGACAGACAGGACTTCATTGTCTTTTGACACCCGCCATATAACGAGCCACGGCCCCGGATGAAGCCGAAACTTAACCCGCTCTCACACCCTTGCCGTTTGATAAGCCACTTTACCCTTCTTGACACCTCGGAAACATTGGGTATGCATGTTACACGTCAGCGCTTCTCTCCCTTGATAAATTGTCCAAACTGGAGGTAACCTGCAGCTCTTGTAAGAGACTTTCCTGTAATAAGAAACAGACATTTTTACACAAGGCCCCGTTTTTTGACCCTTTTTACTGCCCCTCCCCAGTTGAAGCTTGGGCATAAGATGCCGTGGGCCCCCACCCCCCCTCTTGCAGTCTAAGCTGTACTGACATTGGCAGATGGTGAGTGTTGGAGGACCGGTCTCTCTTCACCCATTGACGGGTTCTCTGACACTTGGCAACAAACTTAATTTGGGGGGGTGGGAATGTCCCCAAACCCCCCCTTGCCCCCCACCCACAGAGAAGCATCTAGCCCAGCCAGTGTTGGGACCTCTTGCTGCACCTGGACCGTTGATGCATGCTCCCCGGCTCGGGTGGTCCCATGTCTACGGATGAAGGCGGCGAGACCGCTAAGTGCCAAAAGACGGGATTGGCGACTGCTGGTAACCCACCTCGCAGAGGGAGTGTGCATCGGTCCGGATCCCAGCGCACCTGAGGACGAATCCCACTAAGTGTTAAACCTTACTTTTCTCATAATAGCTTAAGACAGTTTAGCGTGTGCTAGGTGTTAATGACCTGTCCTAATGCTTTATTCCTCTCTTAGGAAGAGGTGAGAGAACCCTAGGAAGGAGTTGCATGTTAGTGATATTCCTAGGCATTTAGATGCAGAGAACTGCAGATACTTGGCTTTTCTTTGTAGAAACCACCAAACAATCTGACAAGTGGCTTCAGAATCCTTTACAGGTCAATGGAAGGGTCCAATGCAGCTGACCTTTTCCAATAGACGTTCTGCCCTAAGTTTCTTTAAAGAGTGACACTGAAATCATTAAGATAAATACATTTAAGTTTTGGCGGTCATTGGTGTCCCAATTGAGCCACAGTTTGGTGATTACCTAAAACTGCTTTAGTTTAAACCCACATGTTCCTAGACCAAACAGTTTATCCCAAGCCAGACCCCCTCTCTGTGCAGTGACTTATTCAGGAAATAGATATTATTTTAATCCATTGGTTATTTCTAGCACCTGCTGCTCTTGGGGTGTACTAAAGAGATTAACCAACGCAGTGTAACAAACTAGCGGCTTAGGATAGGTTTTGTTATTCACTAGGTCAGGCTTAACTAACGTGTAGTAGCAATAGATCGCGATGCTGTTTGCCATCACTAATATGCATCTTTTGTCTCTGTCACTTCTGACGTGTGTTTTACCAACACGTCTATTTCCACGGCAACCTTCAGACGTGGAAGATATCAAGTTTGTTATAAACTACGACTACCCGAACAGCTCCGAGGACTACGTGCACCGCATCGGCCGCACCGCCCGCAGCACCAACAAGGGCACGGCCTACACCTTCTTCACGCCTGGCAACCTCAAACAAGCCCGAGAGCTGGTCAGGGTGCTCGAGGAAGCTCATCAAACCATCAACCCCAAACTCATGCAACTCGTGGACCACGGGCGTGGTGGAGGAGGAGGAGGTACGTGCTCAATAGTACACCTTGGGTACTCTGCACATTAGGTTTGCTGTGTACATCATTTTAAAGAGGTGTCTAATACGGTCACTGCAGACTCGTTTTAAACTTGTTTTGCCTCCATTGAGCCGATTCTTAAACAATGTGCGCAAAGGAAACTGGTTAAACATTTTTGGTGACCAGTATCTTCTATTCAAAGGGGGGTTGGCTGTAACTGCATGGTGGGAAGGGAGATCATGGTACTCCGGGCCGGTACAAGGAGTTTGTGTGGTACGACTGGCTTTGCCAAAGCTGTTGGAAAAGGCCCCTCCCACCTAAGATCCCCAGTCCTGTTTTTCCTACCTGCGGGTGTAGACGTTTCTCTCAGACTGGGAGAAACAAGAAGGCGCTTTGTACTAGGGCCATTGCTACTTTGTTTATCCCCCTCTAGGTGGCCGCTCCAGATACCGCACCGTCACCACCGTTAACAACCCCAACATGATGTACCAGGATGAACTCTCTAAACGGTTGGGCAAGGGCGCAGGCGGCGGCAGGCGCGACATGAACAGCAACAACCGCGGCAGCTCCAGTAACGGCGCCATGAGCCGGCCGGGTTACGCCTACGGAGGCCAGCCTTCCACCTTCCAACCCACGCAGTATGGCTACGGGCAGGGCGCATTTCCAGTGGGGGCAGCCGGCACCTACGGGACACCCGCTTTCGGCCAAGGACCGAAGCCGCTGATGTCCCAGCCGTTTGTCCAGCCTGCTGCCGCCGGCTTACTGAACTATATGAGCCAGGCAGCGGCATATCCGTATCCACCACCCCCTCCACCCCCTCCCGCTTCCACACGCAAGTGAGTGTCTGACCACTCCCGCCCCTGGAGATTGGGGCTGCTCTCAAAATACTTGTAACATCCTATTTTTATTATTAACTTCTCTGCTTCTGAGGGTTTTCCCGCTCTGTTCATGTGTTCTATTGCAGAGGTTAGTTTGTGGAGAACAGTCTGTTTCTAAACGTCAAACCATTTGCTACCGTTCCCTCCAAGGTGCTGTTGAGATTCAGGGCCAGACTTTGAGCCTGCTGCGCGTGCCTTGGCAGTGACCTGCAATGGGGAGACGGCACCGTTATCTCGGCCTGGACCGAACATCCCCGGTCCTCCCCCCCTCCCCTTCCCCCCCCTCCTCAGTATTTTCCTTCCTTGTAGGCATAGACCAGGAGAGGCCAACTCCAGTCCTCAAGGGCCACCAATAGATCAGGTTTTCAGGATATCCCTGCTTCAGCACAGGTGGCTGCCATAATGACTGAGCCACCTGTGCTGAAGCAGGGATATCCTAAAAACCTGAACTGTTCGTGTTACCCTTGAGTACTGGAGTTGGCCACGCCTGCCATAGAGCCTTCCTCTTGTACCCCTCTCCGTCCATGTTAGAGACTGTTCTTCTAAGAATGCGGGTGGGTCACATGCCAAAAGGAAATGTTTCTCAGTATCCGTGTAAATAGCGTGTTTTGGAAGCGTGTGCTATATTTTGTAGTTTATAAAGCAATCATTTTGTGGAGCCGCTGGTGGATTTCAGGCGAATGCATCAGTGTTTTGCAACGTATTTTTTCTTTTTCCTGAGCTGTACCAGGTAGGTAACACTCAAAAGATTACGAACAGGAACTGTAGAGCTTTCTTTTCGGTAGGTGTTTTGCCTCACCACGTTCTGAAGTGGTCAGTATTCATGGTTCATAATTCCCATAAATGGAGAATAACCTAGATCTATATCCCCCCCACCCTTTGTGCTGAGGATCCTGTCTATGAGAAGCTGTGGTTGGGCAGGGGGGCTGCAACGTGTCACTGCCAAACACATACCTGGATACTTTCCCCCCCACTCTAGGATTCTGGGTGGAGAAGGGTTGTGGGCCTGTCTGCACCCTTTATTTTAATTTTTTTATTTTTTTTTATCCAGGTAGGTTGTCAATGTTGGTAGCAAAGCGGGTTTTGCGTGTTCCTCAGCCCTGTGTCCCAAACCCCCTCAATCAGTCGTGCGTTTGTTCTTTTTATTTTCTGTGCGGTTTGCTGATTTTTGGCTTCGTTTGGCCCCTTTGACATTGTGCACACGAGGAACCAATTCCTTTGTAGCCTCCGATCATCACATTGTGGGTCACACGTTTAATGACCCGATCTGCACTGTTGAAAAAGTGGTTTGGGTTCTTAAAATGAATGTCCCCATGTCTATATTGTCACTTCGATACTATATCTTGCTTTCCCCTATGATTTTATTTTTTGTATGTAGATATGAATAAACGTTTTTAAAATGAGGCTTCAGGCTTTTGTTCTTTACTTGAATGACTGACGGCAAATAGATGGAGAATCTTCCTCTGGTGTCTGAATGAAAGCTGGGTAACTGAATCTAAATAAAGGGGTCACCTGCCGACATCTGCAAGGACCCTTTCCTTTTTAGCAGCAGCAAAAATAGCACTGCTAGACTTGCATTAAAAGGTAAAAATAAATAATACTTTTGGGGTTAAATGTTGTAAGCTCCCTGTGCCCACCTTTAAAAGTGCAATTCATTTTTGAAACGTTCTTTAACACAACGTATAAAACGTGTCACGAGTGTCACTTAAGTGGGAAACGGCGTGTGCCGGCTTTCACAAATCTGAAGCCGGAACCCGGCGAGGTTACGCTTACACGGAGAAGCAGGATCTTTGATCAATAACGGGAGAACTGATTGATTGGCAGCTTAGGTAATTTGTTTTCAATAAATCAAAGGATGTCTGTATTAAAAAGCAGAAATATATATTTTTGGATTGCCTCTAATGTACATGCATGACTGACGGTTCCCCA
The DNA here is from genome assembly GCF_040206685.1 of Ascaphus truei. Classification (NCBI taxonomy): domain Eukaryota; kingdom Metazoa; phylum Chordata; class Amphibia; order Anura; family Ascaphidae; genus Ascaphus; species Ascaphus truei. The sequence goes on from NC_134499.1 coordinate 9,207,843, forward strand.
CGTTAGTGGTGATATTGACACCTGTGGCATGTTGTGATAAGTGAGAAACTGCTTGCGCCATCTGTGTGTTGCCAACCAGAGACCTTGCAGTGTAATCTATGCTGGGCTTCTCTCCATTACAGATTAGAGGTTATGTACTGTGTAACTCATGCAGCTTTGCCACGTGCAAGTTCGTGTTTGCTGCGTCAGGCACCTTTTTAAAATAGATTAATCCTTCCTCCCCCACTTCAATTATCTCCAACTACAGCACACATGATCTATTTTGGCAGTACAGAGTACACGGTTAGTTTAAGATCTTCACCTCCCTCAATGTAATGAGGTTGCGTTGAGGATCATTCTCCAGTTGGCCCTGTTTTTGTTCCTAACCAGGAGATGTATTCAAAGCAATTACCTGGAATAACTTTACATTTGACAGCAGATCAGAACCACGTTACTTGTCCATTTACCTACCTGCTGTATAACCACAGGCCTTATATCATTAACATGCTCTCTGGTGTAGCCATATCTATCCCAAGCATGCCAGCATTCCCCTCTACCAGCTCTGCTGGGAGGCCATATCTACCCCAAGCATGCCAGCATTCCCTCTACCAGCTCTGCTGGGAGGCCATATCTACCCCAAGCATGCCAGCATTCCCTCTACCAGCTCTGCTGGGCGGCCATATCTATCCCAAGCATGCCAGCATTCCCCTCTACCAGCTCTGCTGGGAGGCCATATCTACCCCAAGCATGCCAGCATTCCCTCTACCAGCTCTGCTGGGCGGCCATATCTATCCCAAGCATGCCAGCATTCCCCTCTACCAGCTCTGCTGGGAGGCCGTTCCACCAATGTAAAGTACTTCCCCCCCCCCTTCACCTGCCACCCTCCAACTCCAGAGAATGACCTGCCACTAGCACTTCTCCCGGAAATATACTTTGCTCCTGCGCTGTTAAGCCTTTATGTATTGGAAAGCTTTAAATTAATATTGATTTTGCCCTCCTATAAGCCGGACACACGTTTAATAAATACCTGGATGATCAGACTAAAATGAGGAGATTGGAAGCATCTGTAGCAGGCGTGGCCAACTCCAGTCCTCAAGGGCTGCCAACAGGTCTGGTTCACCTGTGCTGAAGCAGGGATAGCCTTAACCTGACCTGTTGGGGGAATCTGGAGTTGGAAACCCCTGATCGATAGGAACATTGAAATTGCCTTCTTACTGAACCGCTGCGTGAACAAAACGCCTGCGCTGGGACAGCGGCAAAGTAGTAGCGTTACATTTAGTGATGTCCCAGTAACCAGTTTATTTCAGATGAACAAGAAATTACAATAATAAATTCAGACAAAATCTTTCAATATTCTAGAAAGTGGATAGCTTTATTTTTAAGTTCACACTTGCATTATATATAATACTGCACGTTCAACAGCTCCAAAAACAATATGTACATTTTGCAATATACATGTGTATTGCTAAGCAAATACAACAATCTTCTAAAGCCGTTTATTTATTTTACCTCTGCTGCCAGAGGGACCTTCAACATATCTGCAATAAATTGGAAGCCCCTCTCTTCCTGCAATTTGAAAAGGATTCTCCCCTCCCTTCCATATTTAAAGACTCATTCTTTCTGCAAATTTAGGCCCGAGAGCCTCATGGCAAAAAAGTTCAACAGCAAATAACACAACACATACTATACACGGCGCTCGCAGCGCAGGCAGTTAGAAAAGTGCAGCAAAGAGACCATGGTTGCAGTAAATGTGGGCAGTTTCAGGTTTCTGTGCATGTACACAGATGTAGCATTACCCGGTTAACATATAATAATGCGCTGAATAACACGTGCATTGTTTCCATAACCATCGTTTTCAATGGCGGTTGTATTATGGTTAATGGGTGCGCTACCATCGTACGTGTGTACTGTGTACACACACAAATATGCGTGTATATATTTACATGCTTCAGTGTGAAATTATATATACTGGCTTGACTGGCAGTGCATATATAAACACAGTGTATTATACACTTGTGGGTAGTTAAAATTGATTCTCCCCCAAAAAACAACAATTTAAAAAAAATACGTTTCTGGCCAACACCAACGTTTGAATAAATTAGCTTTTCATTAACACTGCCATTAATCATTTAAAAAAAAAAAAAAAAGCATGATTTAACAACTGGGCAAAAATACATTTCTAATTACTTATAATACTGTAATTAAGCAGTCACTCAGATCTCGTTAACAGTGCAGAAATCCAGGCGGTCAAGTGCAAATAAAGAAAACAATGACGTATATACAATACAATGTGCTTTTGTTTTTAACTTTTCATTGTACGCTGGTTATCAAACTATTTAGTATCACGACTGGGTTTGAAAGGTCTTCCACGTGCTGCATTGTTTCACGGGACATATTGTCCCCCAGGGCAGCTGTGGCGTGACGTTGACCTCGGAAGGTCAGATGAGGCAGTTTTCTCCTTGTTAGGGAAGCTTTACGTCTTCTTGCAACCCATGAATAAGTAACCCAAGTGCCAGATCCACCCCGCTAACGCTCAGAACATCACCAAATTCAGGAACGGCCCGAGTGACTTGTATATTGCCCCAAACACTTCTTCATGCAGCGCGCGGACAAGGCTGAACGCACCTGGGAAATATGCAAATGAACATATGCTCATGCTAAACCATTTGCATAAATCACAGGTGTATTCAGTTTTGGACACAGGAATGAATCAGACCCTCTTTTTATTGCAATTTATAGCGTTGGGGTAATTAATTACCCTGTTCAGAGGGGAAATGTGTTGCAGGATTATCTATCTTACCGTCGTTACTAGAAGCAGCCAGCTCGGTAACCCTTTTATCCTTCACTATTTAATACATGTTTATAATACACACTACAATTACGCGATCATCCTATATTAAGCTGCAGTGTTCAAGGCCAAGTTTTAGATCTTAGAAACACTGTGCGTACATTTTCCCTCCTATGTATATTCCAGAGAAATCTGCTTTTGACCACTTTTAAAATAATTACTGGTCACCGTTTCCTCTTCCAGGATTTATAAATGATGCAGTTTACCAAAAATGCTTATTTTAGCAGCCACAACTTTTACACATTATAGTGGTGAGGGGTTTGCCCTTAGCGCCCCCACTAGCAAATTATGTAAACGGAAATCCCTGTGAACCGCCAGAGGCGTATTATACAGACGGAGCGTCACTGCGAAGTGATGACGCAGGCGTCCTTGAGATGGTACACAACGCAGACAGTATAAGAGCAGAGCGCGCTTAGCGAGTCAGATGCTACTCCGTTTCCGCCTACGCCGAGGATATAACCCCTTCAGGTCTCGCAACCTAGTCCCGATTCCTAGCAATGATCCCAGAGCACGTGGCGTGGGGTTACATGTCGGTCTCTCCATGCACGCGGAAGCGGTAGATGCAGGTGTATTCTGGGTGACCCCAGTTATTGTCCACTCTAAGCTCCACCAGCTGGTAACTGGAAACGTCTTCTTCCTTTCAAAAGAAAAACAACAACCCCCAACAAGATGAGTTACGGCGGCCGCTGCTCGGGATCCATGTTAAAGCAGCAGAACGTGAACAAGTCTACGTGGTTTTGTTTAAATAGAACAGTGCTGTCGTATTAGATAAACTCCTAACACCATTTTTAATGTTTTTTTTTTTAATGTTTTTTTGTTTTTTAATGTACTGATTATGATCATCCTTTGGTTGCTACAGCAACTATTTAGAAAGCCATGTCCACTTCCTCTTTTGAAACAGGCTCTAACCCAGCATTTTGACCTTTGGCAACAAAGTATCAGAAACAGAGCTGTTGCTGTGTTCCAAACAGCAGATTGTCTATTGTTACAGCTTTCAGAGTAATAATGTTAAATCAATTGACCCCAACACTCCTGAGTGCTGTGGACAATTGGTGTAATGTTGAAGGAATTAGGGATTCCTCATGTCCACCTGCACCTATTTCCATCAATAAGATTTAGCTACAAGTAATAGTGCGGATTGTGTTTGTATAGATCTGTAGCAATAATGTGTTACACTTAGTAATATGTGACATTATATCAGCTGCAGCATGTCACAGACTGCAGCAAAGTTAGCAGGCGGCCATTACGTTAGGCACACAATCAGAATTTTTACATATTTATAACAGGAGCACCAAACGATTGCCAGCTTGGGTAAGAATGTAGAATTATACATTGTCACACGCGTCACATGTACAAATGAGGCTGAGAAAAAAAAAAAGGGGGGGGGAAATGTAGTATTGCTGCTTTAAAATGGACATAAAGTAAAAGGTGACACTGCTCATTTGCATGTCATTACCCAGAATCCCTGGCTGCAGTGGAAGCACTGCATGCTACGAGATAATGGGGAAGGGCAGGGTTGCAGACCTGTGAAGGTGCTCACAATGTGGGAATTGAATTTGTCGGAAAGAGAGAACGAGGAAAGAGAGAACGAGGAAAGAGAGAACGAGGAAAGAGAGAACGAGGAAAGAGAGAACGAGGAAAGAGAGAACGAGGAAAGAGAGAACGAGGTAAGAGAGAACGAGGTAAGAGAGAACGAGGTAAGAGAGAACGAGGTAAGAGAGAACGAGGTAAGAGAGAACGAGGTAAGAGAGAACGAGGTAAGAGAGAACGAGGAAAGGGCCCATAACCAAGCTTCGCCCTGCGGTGTATGTGGCGGGGGGAGGGTGTGGGTTCATGTCACAGAAGCGCGAGTCTGCTCCCGTGTTCGGTTCTAGAGCACATCCCTTTAAAATGTTTTTAATAAAGTACATTAAAAAACGAGGAACGTAGGAAAAGGTAACTCGTCAGAATCGCAAACATCCTGGATTTTATTTATTTTTAAATGGCATTTTTAGGAATAAAGTTGCTCTTTGAGTAAAAAATTTGAATGTTTGTTTTTTTGGCAAAATCTGTCATATTGGCAAATTTTGTCAGCGGGGAACCATTGGGGTTTGCACGACGAGTAGGTATACCCCCAATACCTGGCCTGCCGATGGCCCTTGAGGACTGGAGTTGTGGCCGTTCTCTGCTATAAGGCATTTGGCGCACAGAACTGGTGCCAGCTGCAGGAGCGGTGTGCCATGTCTACACAATGTTACCTGTATGTGGAAGGTCTGAATTGGGTCTCCGTGCTGGTCATAGGAGAACCGGCCCAGAAGCCGCCCCTCTTTCTGTGTCTCTTCTTCCAAACCCTTTGGGAAACAGGAAGGAAGGTTAGTTCTTTGGCGTTTGTCAGAGCACCGCGGGTTCCCTGCCTTTTAAGTCGGTGATCGCTGGATTCCACCCCCCGGTACACGAGATACTTACCGTTAAGTTGTTGGGTATACATCTCCCTCAGGGGAAACAAAATGGCTGCCAATTCTTTCACCGATACGAAGCTGCAACACCATCAGTTGTGGCTTCCTTTTGGACAGCCATTTAAATCCCCTTTAAAACCGGGAAGTTCTTCCCGCAAAAATCCCTGTTAAATTTCCCCCCAAAAATAATACAACATTGCAAATTGTTTTCCTTAAGCAAATATAACCAGACTTAAATCTTTGCTTTATCTGTTTTGTTTGTGTTTTGGATATTAGGAATGTTCTTTTCACCGCGGCCTCTGATTGGGTGGAGTGTTTGTCCATCAACTGTTTACTCAACCTGCATCTTATGACTGATAAGGAGGGCAGAGGGGGGTGCTGCCTGTGCAAACGCCTGTTCTTTTAAAGAGGAATCCAAGCAATATCCTACGCGTTTTTTTTAAATAAATCAGTTCTGTAGTATTAGATAATACTTAATGCCATATACTGAGCCTCCTTTGATTTCTGTAGCAGGTTTTAGCCACCTCCCCAGCAGTGCAAGATGTTTCCAACACTCTCCTGTTTGTGATAATTTGTTGCCAATGTTCCCAGCAGTTTGAGCTGCAAACTGTAACAGACAATGTTACCTTGGTAATAGAAGGGTGCATTGTAGCTGCCGAGTTACACTGATTGAAGGATTAATTGAAACTGAAAAGGCGGCCATTTATTGCACCCGGGGAAGCAGGATTTTTGCTGATCGACCATGGGAGAGAACTAATTGATCGGCAGCTTAGGCAATTAGTTTTTAATAAGGGTAATCAGAGGCTGCCTGTATTAAAACAAAAACACATATATAAGTGCCGCCTGGATCACCTCTTTTATACCCAGAACCGGCCCCGAGACTCACATAGACAGAGAAATCCTTGGGGGCGCTGGAGATCGTGGCTTTCGGTGACAGGGACCGGGAGATGTGATCCAGGGTGACCGCCGTTGGTCGGATGCGGCTGGACAGGCGGATGACGGCAAAGCCCTGCGAGCCGCGGAAAGCCCAGCAGTTCCCCGGGTTCGAATCCGGCTGCGGAGCAAAAATTAAATGATACACTATAAAAATATTGAAGTAGACAGTCCTAGGATCAGTGCGACACGGTATCTGAACAGAGATTAAATATGTATCTCAAGTCCCAGAAATAGAGCCAGATAATATAACATGTCGATTGGAGTTCAAATAAGTTTAAGGCATATTAAGCCAGTAATCCATTAGATAACCACAAATAATTTAGTAAATGCCACATAAGGGCTTAACGCCAAGCTGCATTTATGGGTAATAAGGGAAACACAGTCAGCTAAGCTAATGTAACCTGTTCACCACCACACTTATATGAGATCCTACTTTGAGTGTAATAATAGTGTAGGATCATAATAGGCAACATAAAAACATGACTCCAAGAGTGGATACTACTCACTGGTTGTAGTTCTTGGCTCCAGGGCGAGCACCCAGCATAACCGAATAGTAGCAGGGAGCCCACAGTGGAGAGATGCGGAGCACAGCATGCAAGGGAGAAACATGGGAGCACAGCACGTCCAAAAATTCAAAACGCGTGTCGGGCGTAGCTTGCACTTTGTACTCTTTGACAAGGGCAAGCTACATCCGAAATGCGTCGGAGTTCTTTCTTTAACCCATCTACCATTGATGTTTCCTATGTCACCCACCAAATAAATCGTTTGTAATCTTTTTGGACGTGCCGTTCCCCATTTTTCTCCCTGTACACCGCATCTCTGCACTGAGGACTCCATTGCTAAAATATACATATTTTAAAAAATCAAGCGCATTTTAATATGAAATATTTGAAGTGAAATAAATGTAAGTATTTGAAACAACGCGTCAATGGGATTAGTTCCCTGACAAGAGAGCCAGTCCCCATTTGTCACTTCTTTGCATTCTGTGTACAAATGAGTCTGTTCCTATTTTCCTCGGGTCGGTTTAATCACAAGGTGATGGGGTCATCATCGTTCTCTCTCGTTAGCCCTTTCTACTAATTACGCTGGCATCATTAGCCAACGACACGTCGAAAGGAAACCATCTGTCCGTGTATATACACAACCGTTTACAAAGAGTATCATCAGAAAAGAGATTAGGTAAAGTTTGTAACGTATTTGGCTTCTATTAGAAGATTGGGGAATAATGTGGATAAATATTCGTTTGATTGGTTTATAATGGTGCTGATGAGGTCCGTGCCGTTAACCTTGGTTCACTTTGGCCCTATAATATTTATAGTGACGGGTGTGGGTGCCATTTGATTGGTTCAGGAGTGATCACATGACATGATCGGGCCCCGGGCGTGGAGAGGACTCTGTAGCTTGGTCCGTACCTGAAGGATGACCCGTGGAGACTGGGACTGGTACCACAGAGGGATTCCGAACAGGCTGAGAAGAGCGGTCTTTGTCTCGTACGTCTCGGAGCATCTTGTGTTCAGGACGCTGGCGCCTGCAGCGGCGAAGAGGATACGTCAAGAAGGTGCAGGGGTAGGTTGGTGGAGAGAGTTGGGGGGCATGATGAGGGGCAGGGGGAGATTGTTGGGGGGCAGCATGATATGGAGCAGGAGGAGAGTGTTGCGGGGCAGGGGGAGATTGTTGGGGGGCAGGGAGAGATTGTTGGGGGGCAGCATGATATGGAGCAGGAGGAGTGTTGTGGGGCAGGGAGAGATTGTTGGGGGCATGATGAGGGGCAGGGGGAGAGAGTTGGGGGGCAGGGAGAGATTGTTGGGGGGCAGCATGATATGGAGCAGGAGGAGTGTTGTGGGGCAGGGAGAGATTGTTGGGGGGCATGATGAGGGGCAGCATGATATGGAGCAGGAGGAGTGTTGTGGGGCAGGGAGAGATTGTTGGGGGGCATGATGAGGGGCAGGGGGAGAGAGTTGGGGGGCAGGGAGAGATTGTTGGGGGGCAGCATGATATGGAGCAGGAGGAGTGTTGTGGGGCAGGGAGAGATTGTTGGGGGGCATGATGAGGGGCAGGGGGAGAGAGTTGGGGGGCAGGGAGAGATTGTTGGGGGGCAGCATGATATGGAGCAGGAGGAGTGTTGTGGGGCAGGGAGAGATTGTTGGGGGGCATGATGAGGGGCAGGGGGAGAGAGTTGGGGGGCAGGGAGAGATTGTTGGGGGGCAGCATGATATGGAGCAGGAGGAGTGTTGTGGGGCAGGGAGAGATTGTTGGGGGGCATGATGAGGGGCAGCATGATATGGAGCAGGAGGAGTGTTGTGGGGCAGGGAGAGATTGTTGGGGGGCATGATGAGGGGCAGGGGGAGAGAGTTGGGGGGCAGGGAGAGATTTTTGGGGGGCAAGGAGAGATTGTTGGGGGGCAGCATGATATGGAGCAGGAGGAGAGTGTTGTGGGGCAGGGGGAGATTGTTGGGGGGCAGGGAGAGATTGTTGGGGGGCAGCATGATATGGAGCAGGAGGAGAGTGGTGTGGGGCAGGGGGAGATTGTTGGGGGGCAGGGAGAGATCGTTGAAGTGCAAGGGGAGAGCGTTGGGAGCAGCGGGACGGTATTGGGGTGCCGCAGGATGAGGGGGAAGGTCACCTGATGATTCCAGAGCATAATCCACCAGCCCGATCCTATCCTCGCTGTATCTCTGGAGGGCTTTATTTACAATGTCGTGGACCTCCTAGAAAGGAGATAAAAGAGATGAGACGTGAGAAAGGAAACACGGATATGGGAGGGAAGAAGGGACAGGGGAAGAATGTATCCTGCTATGCCAGGGGGGCAACTCCAGTCCTCAAGGGCCACTGATTGAGCCATCTGTGCTGAAGCAGGGATATCCTGAAAACCAGACCTGTTGGTGGCCCTTGAGGACAGGAGTTGCGTGCCGCCCCCGCCCCCCCCCCCATGCTCTTCCTCTCTTACCTCGTGGGTAACGCCAGCAAAGCCTCCAGCCTGAAGCTCCCCCCCGATGGTGCTGTGAGCCTGAGATACCCACTGCTTCCTCTCCGCAGACACCCCGGACAGGATCTTCCTCTCCAGGTCCAGCAGGTGTCTCTGCAGCTCGTCCCGACGCAGGAAGAGTTCAGAGAGGGTCCCGGGTCTCCCACCACTCACTGGGTCTGACTGAGCAAGGAGCCATGCAGGGAACATGGACTGTACCTGCAGGAGAGAGGGGGAGAGAGCACAGAGGGAGGGATCAGGGGGAGAGAGCACAGAGGGAGGGATCAGGGGGAGAGAGCACAGAGGGAGGGATCAGGGGGAGAGAGCACAGAGGGAGGGATCAGGGGGAGAGAGCACAGAGGGAGGGATCAGGGGGAGAGAGCACAGAGGGAGGGATCGGGGAGAGAGCACAGAGGGAGGGATCAGGGGGAGAGAGCACAGAGGGAGGGATCAGGGGGAGAGAGCACAGAGGGAGGGATCAGGGGGAGAGAGCACAGAGGGAGGGATCAGGGGGAGAGAGCACAGAGGGAGGGATCAGGGGGAGAGAGCACAGAGGGAGGGATCAGGGGGAGAGAGCACAGAGGGAGGGATCAGGGGGAGAGAGCACAGAGGGAGGGATCAGGGGGAGAGAGCACAGAGGGAGGGATCAGGGGGAGAGAGCACAGAGGGAGGGATCAGGGGGAGAGAGCACAGAGGGATCAGGGGGAGAGAGCACAGAGGGATCAGGGGGAGAGAGCACAGAGGGATCAGGGGGAGAGAGCACGGAGTAATCACGGGGAGAGAGCACGGAGTAATCACGGGAAGAGAGCACGGAGTAATCACGGGAAGAGAGCACGGAGTAATCACGGGAAGAGAGCACGGAGTAATCACGGGAAGAGAGCACGGAGTAATCACGGGAAGAGAGCACGGAGTAATCACGGGAAGAGAGCACGGAGTAATCACGGGAAGAGAGCACGGAGTAATCACGGGAAGAGAGCACGGAGTAATCACGGGAAGAGAGCACGGAGTAATCACGGAAAGAGAGCACGGAGTAATCACGGAGTGATCACAGGAAGAGAGCACGGAGTAATAACGGGAAGAGAGCACGGAGTAATCACGGAGTGATCACAGGAAGAGAGCACGGAGTAATAACGGGAAGAGAGCACGGAGTAATCACGGGAAGAGAGCACGGAGTAATCACGGGAAGAGAGCGCAGAGTAATCACGGGAAGAGAGCGCGGAGTAATCACGGGAAGAGAGCACGGAGTAATCACGGGAAGAGAGCACGGAGTAATCACGGGAAGAGAGCACGGAGTAATCACGGGAAGAGAGCGCGGAGTAATCACGGGAAGAGAGCACGGAGTAATCACGGGAAGAGAGCGCAGAGTAATCACGGGAAGAGAGCGCAGAGTAATCACGGGGAGAGAGCACGGAGTGATTATGGGGAGAGAGCGCAGAGTAATCACGGGAAGAGAGCACGGAGTGATTATGGGGAGAGAGCGCAGAGTAATCACGGGAAGAGAGCACGGAGTGATCATGGGAAGAGAGCACGGAGTGATCACGGGAAGAGAGCACGGAGTGATCATGGGAAGAGAGCACGGAGTGATCATGGGAAGAGAGCACGGAGTGATCATGGGAAGAGAGCACGGAGTGATCATGGGATGAGAGCACAGAGTGATCACGGGAAGAGATCTATAATACAGCCCACTCACCTCATCCCTCACTCCCCTTATCTGCCCGGGGACAGCCGCCACTTGCTGGGACACATCTGCCTGAGTGTCTCTCACAGCCGCCAGCTCCTGTCTCAGGCCGGACAGCTGCTCCTCCAGCCGCACCACTTCTTTAATGAGGTCTTCCTTGACCTGGTCCCGGGGAGGGCTGGATATAGAAGGGCAATGAAGGCAAGTTACACGTCAGGACTCTTCTTTCCCACACACGGCAATTTCAGGTGGGCTTTGCCAATTTAGACCACAGAGGTCCCCTGGATCTCCCAGCCAGGGTCACCGTGCTACACGTCAGATAACTGATTAATATCATGGTGACTTTACCTTTCATTGTCTGTCCTCAGCTGCAGAATCTGACCCTCCACATCCTGCGGAAACAACCAGGAAACGCCAATAAACGAGTCTTCTTGAATTAGGCTAAAGCCCATGAATTTGGGATTACAACATGCTCCCCCACTTCATTTCACATCAATAATTCCCTTCCCCGTCTTCTCTGAAATCGCCTCCCTCCCCTCCTCCTTCCACGCCACTCATTGTCTAAAGCAAGGGTGCGCAAACTGGGGGACGGCGGTTTTAGAGGCAAATTAAATGCCGGGGGATCGCGTGAGGCCCCTGTAACTCACTTACCTTGTCTCCGGCGATGCTCACCATGGCAACGCAGCGTCATTTCATGCCGAAGACAAGGTAAGGCGGGGGGTGCGAGCAGGGTGGGAGAGCAGGCAGGGAAAGTTTCTGCTCCCCTGGTCTAGAGCAATGTTTTTCAACAGGAGTTCCTAGAAATTCTTGGGCTTCCCGGACAACGCTTAAGGGTTCCCTGCAATTTCAGGTCATTTGAAAATTGTACCAAATACAGAAGAATTTACAATGCATCTGATCTCAGACGCTCTATTAGAGAGGGTTGGGGTTCCTTACAATGCATCTGATCTCAGACGCTCTATTAGAGAGGGTTGGGGTTCCTTACAATGCATCTGATCTCAGACGCTCTATTAGAGAGGGTTGGGGTCCGTTACAATGCATCTGATCTCGGACGCGCTATTAGGCCGAGCTACCCTGCCTGCTACCCGATTCCATGTGCGCCTCCGCCGCGTGCTCCTGCAGCCCAGCGATCTGTGCCCAAGCTGCAGGAGTTGGGTCGTGGCGGGGGCATGAAAAAAATTGGTGTATCTACACACTTCACAGGTCAGCATAACTGATCTGTACATATCTCTACCTGAAATTCAGCTTCAGGCTCACGCTTCATAGAGCAACGCTCCAACACAGTGTACACCAACTTACTTTAATGTATTGCGCACAGACAATTGCAGGTGACCCATCTCCCGTCCCCCGTCTTCACTGCCGAGTCTCAATTTTAGCATCCAATCAATGTAAACGTCTGGACATTGATTGGCTGCTGAGATTGACGTCACGCTGCTGCAGTCGGAGATCACAGATTGAAAAGACTCCCGCGACTGACGCCGCACTTTGCAGACAATGGTAGTTTCAATACTGAACACTAGTATCGGCCGCCAGGCATCTGTGACGAACGCTCACGCACGTCGTGCGCGATGCCTTAGCGAGGGTTGGGGTTCCTTACAGTGCATCTGATCTCAGACGCGCTATTAGAGAGGGTTGGGGTTCCTTACAATGCCTGAAGAAGTTTACTTTGTTAAACGAAACGCGTCGCGACTGTTGTGGCTGGCGGTTTTACTACCCACCACCAGTACACACTCAAGTGTACCGTTCCTGCTTATTTCCGATCGTTTCTATGCTATCAAAAACGGACAGGCATCCTAAGGACACCTATTGAAGGCCCCGGTTCCTGCACATGTGTGCTACACTCTGCACCACGCTACCACACGTGGAGGACAGGAGAGTGAACAGAGACAGCCCCAGCGCGCGGGTCTGATCTCTCAGAACTGAGATTACCCTTCATACTTCCTATGTGATGCCCTACTCCTGTGATAGACACCAGAATCGGGGATTATTAAAGAAATTTTATATGTAAGTTACTAATTTTATTATTTGTTGCTAATACAATATCTATCTCTCATCTTGGTGCGCTTTTGTGTTTTTTCTTGTTTTGCTGATATTGGTATCACCATCGGGGTTCCGGTGTAGACCACATTTGGAGGTGGGGGAGACACCTCATAAACACAGAAGCAGCAAGAGAACTGAGAGGGACCAACACTCCAAGTTTAAAGAGCCAGAGCGCGGACTGAACTTTTCATTCCTTACAATGCATCTGATCTCAGACGCGCTATTAGAGAGGGTTGGGGTTCCTTACAATGCATCTGATCTCAGACGCGCTGTTAGAGAGGGTTGGGGTTCCTTACAATGCATCTGATCTCAGATGCGCTATTAGAGAGGGTTGGGGTTCCTTACAGTGTATCTGATCTCAGACGCGCTATTAGAGAAGGTCGGGGTTCCTCAGAATTTCACAACATAGAGGATTCCTTAACCAAAAAAAAAAAAAAAGGTTTGAAACCATTGCCCTAGGATCTGAATACATAATAGGCTGCAAAGTAAGTCCTCACTCTTATCCTAAATAAATGTGGTGCCTTAACCAACGTCATGTCCATCTCCAGTTCTATGAACATATAACTGTTGTCCTCTTCTGTATGTCTCACTTACCATGGACATCCGATGCAACTTCTGCTGAATCTGCTGAAGATTTCCGTGCTGCTCCTCTCTGAGGGTTTTCAGGTCGTTCTGGAGAGGGGGAGCAAAGGGTCAGCTAGATGTCCATTTCCCATATTTGTATATATGTAGATCTCCCTTATCTGTATATCCACCACCCATACCTTTAGATATCTCCCTTTACCTTTGTCTATCTATCTGAACAGCCCTCTTGCTGTAGTACCTGAGACCTGGTTGCCCCTTCCTGGAGGATCCCCTCTCTCAGGGCCACCTCTCTCTGGCTGGACAGCTCCGTAAAGACCTGGACCACCTCCTTCCGGCTGAGCCCAGCCCCTTCAGCTCCTCGTGCTTCTTCGGTCATTGACGTCTCTCCCATGTGTAGCTGGGTCAGACCCTTCTCCATATCCTGGAACCTGCTCTCTAGCGATTCCATGCGGGAGATGAGCTCGGTCTACAGGGCAGGAAGGGAAACATACAATGGGACGTCCGATGAGAACCACTTGGACAACATAGTCTACCCATTGTCCCCATCTGCTGGAAAACCTCAGACCCCTAACAGATCATTAACTTTCTGTGATATTTAGGATTTAGCCTTAGGTCTATCCCAAGATTGTAGGCGAGACAGGTGAGGGGCAGGAAGGCCGGACAGCAGGAGGTTAGAGTAGTCGAGATGGGATAGTGAGGGCCTGAGTCAGAGTTTTACCAGTCGAGCAACAGAGGAAAGGGCGTATCTTTGTGATATTGCGGAGGAAAAGGTGACAGGTTTTAGATGCGTTTTGAATGTGAGGGGAGTATGTGAGAGAGGAGTCGAGTGTGACCCCTAAGCAGCGTGCTTGGGCTACTGGGTGAATGACTGAACTTCCAACAGTAATGTGGAAGTGAAGGAGGCAGTAGGGCCAGGTTTGGGAGGAAGTATGAGGAGCCTCTGTTTTAGCCATGTTGAGTTTAAGTCGGTGGAGGGCCATCCAGGATGATATAGCAGAGAGACATTCAGAAACTTTGGTTGGTACAGCAGGTGTAAGGTCAGGGGTTGAAAAGTAAATTTGTGTCATCAGCATAGAGGTGATATTTGAACCCAAGAGATGTGATTAGGTCACCTAGAGCAGGGGTGCGCAAACTGGGGGGCGATTGTTCTGGGGGGGCGGGCGATTGCAGAGGCACGTATTTAATTAAATGCCAGGGGATCGCATGAGGCCCCTGCAACACTCCACCTACCGGGATTCAGCCAGCTGTGTGACACGTCACCATTGCAACGCAGCATCAAATTACATCGTGGGGCCATGTGACGTGACGTCACATAACCCTGCGGCATCATTTGACGCGGAAACAAGGTGGGGATGGGGGGCGCGCGCGGCAGCCGGGGAAGGGAAGACAAGGGGGTGCATGACAGAGCCCTGGGGTACCTCCACAGAGATCAATAGAGGAGGTGTTAGCAGAAGAGACACTGAAAGTACGATGGGAGAGGTATGAGGAGATCCAGGATAGAGCTTTGTTACGAATACCAAGAGTATGGAGAATGTGAAAGAGAAGAGGGGTGTTCCACAGTATCAAATGCTGCGGAGAGGTCAAGTAATATGAGCAGAGTGTAATGACCTCTGTCTTTGGCAGCATGGAGGTCGTCAGTTATTTTAATTATGACTGTTTCGGTGGAGTGAGCAGTGCGGAAGCCAGATTGTAGAGGGTCTAGGAGAGAATAGGTGGTGAGAAAATGGAGCAAGCGAGCGAATACAAGACGTTCAAGGAGTTTAGAGGCGAAATGCAGGAGGGAGACGGGTCGATAGTTAGAAAGACAGGTAGGGTCAAGCTGCAGTGAATGGGTTAACTCAAACCCGCCCCCCCCCCGCCCCCTTTCCATGCTGCCCTTTGCAGTGGGAGCACGTCAGACACCACATTTTACATTGCCAGTTCAGCATTAAGGAATCTAGTTGCCGATCAGTGTACAGAAAAGGGTTACGGACCTGGGATGAGAGAGATGAAGCTTGGGGTCCCTGGCCCACCTTCCTCAGGGTGTCACCGCCAACAGGTTTTCCACGCTCCGAAGAGAAAGGCGACGGGGGCCGAGCTCAGAGCCGGGAGGCCGTACGGGTATAAATTACCATAGTCCTGGTGGGTTAACAGATTGCAATTAGGGGCCAATTCTATATCCGTGGAGGTGGCCAACTGGACCATTTTTGCCCGAAATTCCCCATTGACTTCAAATGGCGAAGCTTTGGCCGATAGCATCCTGAACGGCAGCATCGGAGGATATAGAAGAAGTCCATTGGATTCATACAAGCAGGTGTTACCTGTCCTTACATTTATATAGCTCCCTTAGCTGTTGATTGACTGTCAAATGAACAGTTCCTAAGCTGTAGATGGATACCTGTGCCATCCTGAATAGAGATCCGGGAGCGCCGGTAAATCAGGGCCCAGGAGGCGACCCAACTTTATA
>NC_134499.1:9226254-9232424 GCF_040206685.1 Ascaphus truei
GAGAGAGAGAGGACGAGAGAGAGAGGACGAGAGAGAGAGAGAGGACGAGAGAGAGAGAGAGGACGAGAGAGAGAGAGAGGACGAGAGAGAGAGAGAGGACGAGAGAGAGAGAGAACGAGAGGACGAGAACGAGAGGACGAGAGAGAGAGAACAGAGGACGAGAGAGAGAGAACGAGAGGACGAGAGAGAGAGAACGAGAGGACGAGAGAGAGAACGAGAGGACGAGAGAGAGAGAGAACGAGGAGGACGAGAGAGAGAGAGAACGAGAGGACGAGAGAGAGAGAGAACGAGAGGACGAGAGAGAGAGAGAACGAGAGGACGAGAACGAGAGGACGAGAACGAGAGGACGAGAGAGAGAGAGAACGAGAGGACGAGAGAGAGAGAACGAGAGACGAGAGAGAGAGAACGAGAGGACGAGAGAGAGAGAACGAAGACGAGAGAGAGAGAACGAGAGAGGACGAGAGAGGACGAGAGAGAGGACGAGAGAGAGGACGAGAGAGAGGACGAGAGAGAGGACGAGAGAGGACGAGAGAGAGAGAACGAGAGAGGAGAGAGGACGAGAGAGAGAGGACGAGAGAGAGAGGACGAGAGAGAGAGAACGAGAGGACGAGAGAGAGGACGAGAGAGAGAACGAGAGAGACGAGAGAGAGAACGAGAGAGACGAGAGAGAGAACGAGAGGACGAGAGAGAGAACGAGAGGACGAGAGAGAGAGAGAACGATGAGGACGAGAGAGAGAGAACGAGAGGACGAGAGAGAGAGAACGAGAGGACGAGAGAGAGAGAACGAGAGGACGAGAGAGAGAGAACGAGAGGACGAGAGAGAGAGAAACGAGAGGACGAGAGAGAGAGGAGAACGAGAGGACGAGAGAGAGAGAACGAGAGAGAGAGGACGAGAGAGAGAGGACGAGAGAGAGAGGACGAGAGAGAGAGGGAGAGAGAGAGGGAGACAGAGAGGACGAGAGAGAGAGAGAGAGACAGAGAGGACGAGAGAGAGAGAGAGAGACAGAGGACGAGAGAGAGAGAGGGAGACAGAGGACGAGAGAGAGAGAGAGAGACAGAGGACGAGAGAGAGAGAGAGAGACAGAGGACGAGAGAGAGAGAGAGAGACAGAGGACGAGAGAGAGAGAGAGAGACAGAGGACGAAGAGAGAGAGAGGAGACAGAGGACGAGAGAGAGAGAGACAGAGAGGACGAGAGAGAGAGATAGAGAGGACGAGAGAGAGAGATAGAGAGGACGAGAGAGAGAGAGGACAGAGAGGACGAGAGAGAGACAGAGAGGACGAGAGAGAGACAGAGAGGACGAGAGAGAGACAGAGAGGACGAGAGAGAGACAGAGAGGACGAGAGAGAGACAGAGAGGACGAGAGAGAGACAGAGAGGACAGAGAGAGAGAGAGAGAGAGGACGAGAGAGAGACAGAGAGGACGAGAGAGAGACAGAGAGGACGAGAGAGAGACAGAGAGGACGAGAGAGAGACAGAGAGGACGAGAGAGAGACAGAGAGGACGAGAGAGAGACAGAGAGGACGAGAGAGAGACAGAGAGGACGAGAGAGAGACAGAGAGGACGAGAGAGAGACAGAGAGGACGAGAGAGAGACAGAGAGGACGAGAGAGAGACAGAGAGGACGAGAGAGAGACAGAGAGGACGAGAGAGAGACAGAGAGGGACGAGAGAGAGACAGAGAGGACGAGAGAGAGACAGAGAGGACGAGAGAGAGACAGAGAGGACGAGAGAGAGACAGAGAGGACGAGAGAGAGACAGAGAGGACGAGAGAGAGACAGAGAGGACGAGAGAGAGACAGAGAGGACGAGAGAGAGACAGAGAGGACGAGAGAGAGAGACAGAGAGGACGAGAGAGAGACAGAGTGGACGAGAGAGAGACAGAGTGGACGAGAGAGAGACAGAGTGGACGAGAGAGAGACAGTGGACGAGAGAGAGAGAGTGGACGAGAGAGAGACAGAGAGAGAGGACGAGAGACAGAGAGAGAGGACGAGAGACAGAGAGAGAGGACGAGGAGAGAGGTAGAGAGAGAGGAAGAGAGAGAGGACGAGAGAGAGAGGACGAGAGGACGAGAGGACGAGAGAGAGAGGACGAGAGAGAGAGGACGAGAGGACGAGAGGACGAGAGAGAGAACGAGAGGACGAGAGAGAGAGAACGAGAGGACGAGAGAGAGAGAACGAGAGAGGACGAGAGAGAGAGAACGAGAGGACGAGAGAGAGAGGACGAGAAAGAGAGAGAGAGAGAGAGAGAGAGAGGACGAGAGAGAGAGAGAGAGAGAGAGAGAGAGAGAGAGACAGAGAGGACGAGAGAGAGACAGAGTGGACGAGAGAGAGACAGAGTGGACGAGAGAGAGACAGAGAGGACGAGAGAGAGACAGAGAGGGACGAGAGAGAGACAGAGAGAGAGGACGAGAGACAGAGAGAGAGGACGAGAGACAGAGAGAGAGGACGAGAGACAGAGAGAGAGGACGAGAGACAGAGAGAGAGGACGAGAGAGAGGAAGAGAGAGAGGAAGAGAGGAAGAGAGAGAGGAAGAGAGAGGACGAGAGAGAGGACGAGAGAGAGAGGACGAGAGAGAGAGAGAGGACGAGAGGACGAGAGAGAGAGAACGAGAGGACGAGAGAGAGAGAACGAGAGGACGAGAGAGAGAGAACGAGAGGACGAGAGAGAGAGAACGAGAGGACGAGAGAGAGAGAGAGAACGAGAGGACGAGAGAGAGAGAGAACGAGAGGACGAGAGAGAGAGAGAACGAGAGGACGAGAGAGAGAGAGAACGAGAGGACGAGAACGAGAGGACGAGAACGAGAGGACGAGAGAGAGAGAACGAGAGGACGGAGAGAGAGAGAACGAGAGAACGAGAGGACGAGAGAGAGAGAACGAGAGAGGACGAGAGAGGACGAGAGAGAGGACGAGAGAGAGGACGAGAGAGAGGACGAGAGAGAGGACGAGAGAGAGGACGAGAGAGAGGACGAGAGAGAGGACGAGAGAGAGAGAACGAGAGAGAGAGGACGAGAGAGAGAGGACGAGAGAGAGAGGACGAGAGAGAGAGGACGAGAGAGAGAGAACGAGAGACGAGAGAGAGAGGACGAGAGAGAGAACGAGAGAACGAGAGAGAGAACGAGAGAACGAGAGAGAGAACGAGAGGACGAGAGAGAGAGAACGAGAGGACGAGAGAGAGAACGAGAGGACGAGAGAGAGAGAACGAGAGGACGAGAGAGAGAGAACGAGAGGACGAGAGAGAGAGAACGAGAGGACGAGAGGACGAGAGAGAGAGAACGAGAGGACGAGAGAGAGAGAACGAGAGAGGAGAGGAGGACGAGAGAGAGAGAACGAGAGGACGAGAGAGAGGACGAGAGAGAGAACGAGAGAACGAGAGAGAGAACGAGGAGAACGAGAGAGAGAACGAGAGGACGAGAGAGAGAACGAGAGGACGAGAGAGAGAGAACGAGAGGACGAGAGAGAGAGAACGAGAGGACGAGAGAGAGAGAACGAGAGGACGAGAGGGACGAGAGAGAGAGAACGAGAGGACGAGAGAGAGAGAACGAGAGAGAGAGGACGAGAGAGAGAGGACGAGAGAGAGAGGACGAGAGAGAGAGAGAGAGACAGAGGACGAGAAGAGAGAGAGAGAGACAGAGGACGAGAGAGAGAGACAGAGACGGGACGAGAGAGAGACAGAGGACGAGAGAGAGAGAGACAGAGAGGACGAGAGAGAGAGATAGAGAGGACGAGAGAGAGAGAGACAGAGAGGACGAGAGAGAGAGAGACAGAGAGGACGAGAGAGAGAGAGACAGAGAGGACGAGAGAGAGAGAGACAGAGAGGACGAGAGAGAGACAGAGAGGACGAGAGAGAGACAGAGAGACGAGAGAGAGACAGAGAGGACGAGAGAGAGACAGAGAGGACGAGAGAGAGACAGAGAGGACGAGAGAGAGACAGAGAGGACGAGAGAGAGACAGAGAGGACGAGAGAGAGACAGAGAGGACGAGAGAGAGACAGAGAGGACGAGAGAGAGACAGAGAGGACGAGAGAGAGACAGAGAGGACGAGAGAGAGACAGAGAGGACGAGAGAGAGACAGAGAGGACGAGAGAGAGACAGAGAGGACGAGAGAGAGACAGAGAGGACGAGAGAGAGACAGAGAGGACGAGAGAGAGACAGAGGAGACGAGAGAGAGACAGAGAGGACGAGAGAGAGACAGAGAGGACGAGAGAGAGGACAGAGAGGACGAGAGAGAGACAGAGTGGACGAGAGAGAGGACAGAGTGGACGAGAGAGAGAGACAGAGTGGACGAGAGAGAGACAGAGTGGACGAGGAGAGAGACAGAGTGGACGAGAGAGAGACAGTGGACGAGTAGAGAGAGAGTGGACGAGAGAGAGACAGAGAGAGAGACGAGAGACAGAGAGAGGACGAGAGAGAGAGAGAGGACGAGAGAGAGGTAGAGAGAGAGGGAAGAGAGAGAGGACGAGGAGAGAGGATGAGAGAGAGGACGAGAGAGAGAGAGAGGAGGACGAGAGAGAGAGAGAGAGAGAGAGAGAGAGAGAGAGGACGAGAGAGAGAGAGAGAGGACAGAGAGAGAGAGAGAACAAGAGAGAGAGAGACGAGAGAGAGAGAGAGAGAGAGAGAGAGAGAGAGAGAGAGAGAGAGAGAGAGAGAGAGAGAGAGAGAGAGAGGGGGACGAGAGAGAGAGAGAGAGAGGGGACGAGAGAGAGAGAGAGAGGACGAGAGAGAGAGAACGAGAGGACGGAGAGAGAGAGAACGAGAGGACGAGAGAGAGGGGACGAGAGAGAGAGAACGAGAGGACGAGAGAGAGAGAACGAGAGAGGACGAGAGAGAGGACGAGAGAGAGGACGAGAGAGAGGACGAGAGAGAGGACGAGAGAGAGGACGAGAGAGAGGGACGAGAGAGAGGACGAGAGAGAGGACGAGAGAGAGGACGAGAGAGAGAGAACGAGAGGACGAGAGAGAGGACGAGAGAGAGAACGAGAGAGAGAACGAGCGAACGAGAGGACGAGAGAGAGACGAGAGGACGAGAGAGAGAACGAGAGGACGAGAGAGAACGAGAGGACGAGAGAGAGAGAGAACGAGAGGACGAGAGAGAGAGAACGAGAGGACGAGAGAGAGAGAACGAGAGGACGAGAGAGAGAGAACGAGAGAGAGAGGACGAGAAAGAGAGAGAGAGAGAGAGAGAGAGGACGAGAGAGGAGAGAGAGAGAGAGAGGAGGAGAGAGAGGAGAGAGAGAGAGAGAGAGGAGAGAGAGAGAGAGAGAGAGAGAGAGAGAGAGAGAGGAGGACGAGAGAGAGACAGAGAGGACGAGAGAGAGACAGAGAGGACGAGAGAGAGACAGAGAGGACGAGAGAGAGACAGAGAGGACGAGAGAGAGACAGAGAGGACAAGAGAGAGACAGAGAGGACAAGAGAGACAGAGAGGACGAGAGAGAGACAGAGAGGACGAGAGAGACAGAGTGGACGAGAGAGAGACAGAGAGAGAGGACGAGAGACAGAGAGAGAGGACGAGAGAGAGAGGACGAGAGACAGGAAGAGAGAGGGAAGAGAAGAGAGAGAGAGAGAGAACAAGAGAGAGAGAGACGAGAGAGAGAGAGAGAGAGACAACGAGAGAGAACAACGAGAGAGAGAGAGAGAGAGAGGACGAGAGGAGAGAGAGAGGAGAGAGAGAGAGGACGAGAGAGAGAGAGAGAGAGAGAGAGGGGACGAGAGGAGGAGAGAGAAGGACGAGAGAGAGAGAACGGAGAGGACGAGAGAGAGGGACGAGAGAGAGGAGAGACGAGAGGACGAGGAGAGAGAGAACGAGAGAACGAGAGGACGAGAGAGAGGACGAGAGAGAGGACGAGGAGAGAGGACGAGAGAGAGGACGAGAGAGAGGACGAGAGAGAGGACGAGAGAGAGGACGAGAGAGAGAACGAGAGAGAGGACGAGAGAGAGGACGAGAGAGAGAGACGGAGAGAGAGAGGACGAGAGAGAGAACGAGAGAGAGAACGAGAGAGAGAACGAGAGAGAGACGAGAGAGAGACGAGAGGACGAGAGAGAGAGACGAGAGAGACGAGAGGACGAGAGAGAGAGACGAGGAGGACGAGAGAGAGAGACGAGAGAGAGAGAGGACGAGAGAGAGAGAGAGAGAGAGAGAGAGAGAGGAGGACGAGAGAGTAGAGAGAGAGAGAGAGAGA